>NC_142945.1:24137882-24185382 GCF_046866305.1 Octopus bimaculoides | reverse complement strand
AGTTGAAATAATTCATTACTTATTTTGCTCCATTTTAGACAATTGTTTTGAAAATTGTAGATTATCAAATTGGATATTAATGTGGGACAAAATGGATTTGAAATTCAATAGAAAAAAGAATTTTGATTCTGAAACACTAAAAGTTATCCAGATGGTTTTATTTTATTAGCAACTTAAACTACAATCTGGTCAAAGTTGATCAAAACTTTCTTTTCAAGAAAATACCCGTCACTAATGTTTCAAACTCCTTCAATCTCAACAATAACTATGCCACCAAATTTTACTCCCAAAGATGATGCAACGGTGTAAAATGATTACGCAATACTTGCAATGCGATGATATCAAATACCAAACAAGTATGGATAAAATAACAGGAAATCAAATGTTTGCTCCACTTACCCATTTGCCCCATACATAGTCTCACGTAGTTATGAATGTAGCATCGTCACGGCCCCACAACAGGAGATAAGAAAGAAAAACCTACTGTCTAGTTACCTAACAGCATCTCTGAACTCTTGTTCCTACCCACAATTGCTCCACCAGCTCAGTTCCAGAAACTGACACAGTTGAGTGTTAATCTTAAATATCATACGATTAATATTAGTGAGTGATATAAGTGTGGCACTGATGATAAAGGTAGGTACCGTGGTAAACGACATAAAAACAATTAGTATTAAAGATACGATGATTGGAATAAGTGAGGGACATAGAAAGGATACATGTGAACGACACCGGTGACATATGAGCTACACTGGTGATATATGCCTGACACTGTCTAGAGACATAGATAGCTTATTGGTGAAGGAGACACGTACTTAATGTAGTACATACACTGGTCACTGACAGATACAGAGACTGTTTTTATTTGTGATGAGAAGAATGTAATCAAGTGTATTTGGTATAGTCTGTATGTACTTCAATGATATGTAAACGTGTTATACTTAAATTTTTAGAAATAATTTGTTGATGGTAAAGCGTGGGAAGTATTTGAGATCGCGATAGAGGAAAATGATTCTGACGAGTGGCTCTTGGTAGATGTAGGAGTTCGTTCAACTTAGAGGAATTATGGAGAGAGGCCTCTAACTATAGTAACTTCAAAATCACAGTAATACCCAGGAGGGAAAGTTGACTGATGCAGTAAATTCAACATATGCACAGGCAGCATAGGTAGGGTTGATGGGAAGTGTGTATATCAGAGAAGAACACGATACATGCATTGGACTTAGTGAATGCTAGAAGGAAAGAAGAAACTTTGCTAAACCGATTTCATATTATTTTATACTTCAGAGACATTTTCAAAAAAATTTCAGCATTAAAACTGATGGAAAATACTTTGTCGAAGCGCTTTACTTTCAAAATAGGATTTTCATAAATGTAATAATAATCTCATCAGAGATTATCGAAGAAATATGATAAACTCATTTGAGCATACTAAGAATAGGAATGTAACATCAATGTTTGAATTTGTATAATGGGAGATGTAACTGTTGCCATGTCACAACAGTGATTATGAAAAATGTATCCCAGATTTAGATAATTGTCAAATACTTTTAAAACATGTCAAGTAAAAATAATATCAAGAGTATATACGTTATTACATTATATGCAGCACGTTTTAATTATGACAATAAGATATATATGTATATGTGTAATAAGATGATCCTAGGTAGAAAATTACTATAACGTAAAATGTACTATGTAGTGTATTCTGTGTAGGAGAAAATATTACTTAACATATGATGTTAACTATGTGTGTATGTTATAAAAATCAATGTACAAATCAAGACATAACATTAATTATAGTATCTGAGTTATTACATTATTAGTAGTGTGTAACTTACATGTTACATGCATACAAACATACACACATACATACATACAAACAAACGTGCATACATATATATATATAAGGCAAATAAATAAATAAAAATAAATGAATAAATTCTTATTCATTTATTTTTATTTATTTATTTGTTAAGTTGTTTTTTGTTTATTTTAATTACTTATATATATGATTGTAACAAATTAATAAGTAGAACCAAATGAATGTTTACAGACTGATGTTTATCGATTGATTATCCTATCCATTTTCTTATTTGACTTTTAAATTCTGGGTAAATTTCTGCTTAACCCCCACTCATACCTATTATTCAATTGCGCTACTGCCCAGCAACGGTTAGCACTTGGATATAAATACACAGATATACATCCAGAAGCATACTGGATATTTATTATCCCTTGGATAATATATATATATATATATACAATGGCTATCGGAAATTTGTGCGACCACATCACCCCTAACTCACTAGACAACAATCTTTGTAGCATAAAATATGAACTGAAGGCAAAGATTATGGTAGCATACACCAACTTAAATAAGGAGACCGTCTAAAAGAGTTGCAGGAGATTCGGAAGTCGTGTGGAGGCCGTGATTGAAGCCAATGATGATTTTATTGAATAAATTTACTCTTTAGTATTTCAAGATGTTTTATGCACCCTAAGAAATCGTATCAGCTGCTGATGGTTATGCAGCGTCTGTTGCGGCTGTACAGGTCCACACAGGGGTGGCAGTCACGCACACAGCGACTGCATTTGAAGAAGATCTCTGCCGGCGCTACTAGTTTTTCCTTCCGTCGAGTGCACTTCTCTTTGGTAGTGAGTTCCTGCTTTCCTTCCGCTCAATTCACCCCCTTTCGCAGTATTTGTTTCCAGTGTGGGCGATCATTGGTGACCTTCGCCTATCTCAGGACGTCCAGATCAAGCGACTTCATATCCCTCTTACTGACGTCCTTGAAATGAAGACGAGGTTGTCCTCTTGCTCTTGTGTCGGCGGTGAATTCCCGATACAGAAATTCTTTGGGGATCCTCTTGTCTGGCATGCGATGTACATGACCGAACCAGCGCAAATGACGCTGCTGGGGCAGGGGAAGTATGCTGGGTATTCCAGCGCAGTTGAGAACTTATATGACGTCACCATCACCTCAAAACTGGCTCCCAACCTAATACTTTTTCATGTTGGAGAACAGATGCTAGTCAGATGGGGCCAAATCAGGAGAATAGGGACGGCAGTCAACTAGTTCAAAGACACAGTCACGCATAGCAGCCGTTGAAACCAAGGACATGTGTACTGGAGCATTGCCCTGTTCAAACAAATCCTCTTTCGTCAGTTTTCATCGGCGTTTGGTTTTGAGAGACTTTGGTAGCTGCTTCAGCAAGTTGGTTTAATGCCCTCCATTGATGGTGTGGCCTTTTTGAATATAGTCAATAAACACGACACCTTTTGCGCCCCCAAAACTGAGGCCATTACCTTCCCTGTATATGAAATGACCTTGGACTTCTTTGCAGTTGGTGAAGAGGAGTATTTCCGCTACACAGATTGTATCTGGCTCAAGGTGATGAACCTAACACTTCCTGGTTAGGAAAAGTTCAAGGAAACTAGTTGTATCTGCCTCAAACAATGTCAGATTTTCTTGTGATTTGGTCAGGCTGGTGCACTTTTGATCAGGTGTCAGATGGCATGGCACCTCGGGCGTTCCAAGTTCATTATACAAAATATTTCAATTCTCTCAGTAGATATGCAAATAACATTAGATATCAGATTTATAATCAGTCGCCTGTCATATAGCACCATGTGATGAACACTTTGGGTAATCTTCAAGACTCCCCCTCTCCCCCCTAAATTCAGCCGCCCACTTTTGCACTGTTGATGTAACAACCATCTCAGCATGAATGTCCTTAGGGACTAAACCCTTTTTCTGCAGGTAACAGCACGATGCCAAATAACAGAACGATGCCAGATAACAGCGCGATGCCAAATTGTGTCGCTTTTACAGAAAAGTCGCTACTAGTTACTTTTGAAGTCTTCTTTGAAAAGTCAGATACCAATTTACCGGGAAAGAAACGATAAAGTTATTGATAAGAACTAAAATCGATTAATGCAAAGTTTCACAGCTTTAGCCTCACGCCTTCATAGTCAGCCTATGAACTTTTCAGATCTCTCTGGTATGTATGTATGTATGTACGTACGTACACACAGACACGCAGACACACACACACACACACACACACACACACACACACACACACACACACACACACACACACACACACACACACACACACACATGCACATGCATACGTACTCGCACACACACACGCGCACACACATTTATTATACAATTTTGGCCAAAAGTCATCCGACAGTAAATCAAATTTCTATAAATACTATCTGTAATTCTGCATTGACTCGAATGGAAAGTTGTGTCGCTCAAGAAGGACTTCAGTTTCAAAAATCTTCATGATGTTTTATATTTAGAAGCATGTTTGTATATGCATACATATATACATTTATACATACATAATGCATGCATACATACATACATACATACATACATACATACATACAAAAATACTGGAATGAGTCTCACCCCAACTTAAACAGTCCTACTGCTAAACAACTTAGGCAACAATCATCTTTCTTTCAGAAATGTAAATCGATTATCTCAAAACATTGAGAGGTGGCCAAATTCTGCCAGAACACAAATCGAAAATAGTGTAAACAAACGCTGCCGTCATCATTAAATTCTCGTGTCTCTCCAAATGTAACTGAGCCAACAGAGACAGCTGTAGAATATATTTAACTTAGAAACATCTTGAAACTACAGTTCGCACAAAACTTGTACTTATTTGAAGATATCGACAAGCGACAAATCATTTCTTAACAATATTAAGAAAAAATCCTACGGCTCAAATATTGAAAGTTATCGGTGATGGCGCTGGGGAGCAGATGGAATCATTTTATGTTAATTACTGGAATGTTAATACCTTCATATACGCAGCTGCTATAACTTTTAAAGAACACCGAGGAGAAATCTGCAGTATACAAGTTAATGAAACAACCAAACGGAATCAACCTAAAAAAAAAAAAAAAAATTGAAGAAAATATCAACCATCTGCACCACCATATTGGATGGTTAATCACGATAATAAAGTGTAAGACGAATAATGAGCTTACACCTAACGAATTATATCTTATGAATATGTTAACAAACTCTATGGTCACTCTTCACATCAAACTCATAAGAACGCAGGGTGCTGAGCGAAAATCTTCACAACCGGAGGCGAATAATTGAATGACCGTGTGTAAACCACATGTTTGCTTCAAGTCTATAGGAATTATACAATGTCAATAATAGTTGAGCACTTAGCTTTGTGAGTGAATGTCTAAGTGACAATCTGGATAAGTTAAAGTTTTCAGAAAAAGAAATCAGCCTACTAATTTACATATTACAAATACAAACTTAAGAAAGAATGATAATACGCAAGATCTTCTCAAGTTTAAAATGTGACCCACTTTTTCTTATTTACATTCCAACGATGGAGCTTTGCATTTTTGTTAGAAATCAGCTCTTTCCCCGGAGGAATAAGCTAAATAATTAAAATCAAAAGGCAAAATGCGAGGTAGTATCAAAAAGTAGCTGGACTAGTTCTGTAGCGCGCAAACAGAGAGCAGAAGACGGTTGCTTGCGCAGGGTGAGCTAGCAGTGACCTTCATGCGGCAGGGTGCCGAGTGAGATCGATGTGTTTACTTTGGAAGTTGTGAAAATTTAATTTTTGTGATCACTTGTACGCTGTAGTCCGCGAATTTTGGCATGGAGATAAAGTACAAAAGCCAACATGAAATTTTGCATTAAGATTGGAAAGTCTACTACCGAGACTTTGAGCACGCTTCGGTGAGCTTACGGCGACGAGGTAATGGATTGTATGCAATGTTTCGAGTGACACGGGTGCTTAAAAAGCGGACGGCAGAGCCGCAGTCTAATCATGAGCATGCTTGTCGATCTTTCCGACATCTAGGGAAACGTGCATCGAGAATTCGTCTCCCAGGGCCAGAGCGTCAATCAAGAGTTCTACTGAGACGTTTTGAAGCGTTTGAGAGGACATTCGGCGAGACAATGCACCTCTAACCGAGCTCTCCTCATTTCTAAGTTTCTTGCCAAAAACAACATGTAATCGCTTTCGCACCCACTCTATTCGTCAGATTTAGGAGCTGTTGACTTCCATCTCTTCTCCAAGATGAAAAGGCAGCTCAAAGGTCGCCGTTTTAACAACGTTGTCGAAATCCAGAGAGAATCGCGGAAGGTCCTCGACTCGTTTACGGAAAGCCACTTCCAGGCCGGTTACAAAAGTGGCAGGAACGCTGGGACCGGTGTACCGCTGCGCAAAGTGATTATTTCGAAGGAGATGATGTTAAAACATATGTAAATAAATTATTTTTCATTAACCATAACTAGTACGGGAACCTTTTGATATCAACTCGTACTTACAACATACATACATACATACATACATGCATACGTACATATTTACATACAAACGGACAGACAGCTACAATTGCACACACATACACTGATAGCTAGCTAGCTAGCTAGCAATATACTCTCTTGCAAATATATCTGACACCGACTCCCTCTTTGGTGAAGTTATCTCACAGGTATTTATCTGTAGCTGTTCAGAATGGGCATTGTTTCCCATTGAACGGATGTTCTTGGATGGAGTTTCAAAAACTATGACTTCTGCAATTTACCGGGAAAGAAACGATGAAGTTATTGATAAGAACTAAAATCGATTAATGCAAAGTTTCACAGCTTTAGCCTCACGCCTTCATAGTCAGCCTATGAACTTTTCAGATCTCTCTGGTATGTGTGTATGTATGTACGTACGTACACACAGACACGCAGACACACACACACACACACACACACACACACACACACACACACACACACACATGCACATGCATACGTACTCGCACACACACACGCGCACACACATTTATTATACAATTTTGGACAAAGATTTAAATCAAAGCATTTGCATCACGGGTGGACAACAGACCATGACCATTGGAAACTCTGCTACAGTTCTTTCCTACTCTTCTAAGATCAACAGCTCATATCTAATCAAGATGAGTCTAACTATACTGCAAATATGTGCAGCTGACTCCAATTTCTTTTAAGCTCAAGTTTCTGGCACTTATTGATCTGTAAATATTTAGGATACATAACTCACTCTCTCTCTTCCACTCGCTCTCTCTCTTCCACTCGCTCTCTCTCTTCCACTCGCTCTCTCTCTTCCACTCGCTCTCTCTCTTCCACTCGCTCTCTCTCTCTCTCTCTCTTTCGCTCGCTCTCTATCTCCCTCTCTATCTTTCTCCTCATAAGCCAGTAGAAATAGTAAATACAACGACCTCAACTGCCTACAGCCATCCTTTTACTATCATTCTTCTTCGCGAGCATACAGCTGCTAAATATATAATACTTACTTGTCACTGGAAGCTAACATGGTGATTGGGCTCAATGAGGGCGTCCGCATAGTTGTTTGATTAGCTATAAATAATAGTTTAGTCTTCTTCAAATCATGTTACCATCTTCGGAAAAAGACAGTCCCATTGGATAATGTATCTCAAGAGACACTGAGTCTGACAAAGTACGATATAATGTAGCTGAAATAAATACTATTTAATAGTATGTTATTTCTATCCGAGATGAAGCTGGAGTAAATAACGGTAACAACAAACATCCCTAGCTAGCTTATAAGAGCGGGAAGGATACAGTTATTATGAAATAGTGTTCCTTGAAGGTCTCTAATACTTATTTTACAGACTTGACATGAAACAGTAGAAAAAAATAGAGTGAAAGAATTTATAGAAAAGTGTGCCAGAATGATAAAATAAGATGTAAGAATTAATAAATACAAAGGAGAGATGAAGAGAAAGGAAGGGTATACTTAAACCTTTTTTCTTAAATCTGGTCTTTAGTCCCACGTAACGTACACCTGTACCCATATATATTATACCACACGCATCAAATAGTTGAATTTACACATTTAACATTTGAAAAACAAATAGTCAGTCTACCACTTACGTGATCTGTAACGTTTTACATAGTAAAAAAGTTTTCTATGCTGTAACTATTTTTCGATCCATAACGTTTATCAAATTCAAAATATTAGTTATTTAAATATGTTCCCCAATTTTGTACAGAAACAGCAAAACCAGAAGCAAATTAATATTAAAATTATATAAACCATTTTAGAGACTCACCAAGTGGAGTATTCTCTGGATACTGGTGAGAGTTGTGATGCATTCGAGGGTATTTCTGGGGTGTCAGAACCGATATATTTATAACAAAAAACAGCTAAAATTGTTGCGACTAAAATGAGACAAATTAACAACTACAAAGTAACATCAATCTAAAATTTGATATAAAGACTGAATTTATCTCGCTTAATTCCCAATGATTAAATGCAAAAACAAATGCATAATATATGTAGTGTGTAACTCTTGTAGTTATTATATAGGAAAGAAACATAGTGAGAGGGAGAGAGAAGGAGAGATAGATAGATAGATAGATAGAGAGAGAGAAAAAGAGTGAGAGAGAGAGAGATAGAGAGTAAATGCGAGAGTGTGAGAAGAGAGAAATCCAGTATGAAAATAGGACACAGGAGTGTGAATATTTGTATAATTTAGCAAAGCAGTTTTGTTTATTTTAGTACTGCAATATATTTTTTAATACAACGTTATAAATAATTGCTGAAATTCGTAATAATTATACAATAACCTCAGCATTGATATTAGTAGTATTAATATGCAAATTTGTTCTATGGTGTAAGACACTGTGAAATGTAAACCAATTCAATCTTCAAGTACATGTGTGTTTTCCTCCTATTTTCCTGTAAAAGCAGTCCACATTTGACTGAGTGTACCTACTACATTGCGATATGTGCTACTTCCTCTTTTCTAAGTCGATATATTTCAGTTACTCAATAGATTCCACTCAATATCTTATTAAGGACAATGTCATCCAGACTCGTATGGTATTCCCTACATTATATTCAGAAGAAAATTATAGGGTTATTAGCAATAGGTTTATCATTATATGACAAAATAAATTGGATTCTTTCGAGCAAAGCTTAAGAATATTTCATAAGGACTTTGGAACGAAAAGAGGATTCGAGAAGCATTATAATTTGAATTTGAATATCTTCATTCAACGAAAATATTCTTTACTGATAGTTTCCTTAATTTCTGTACTTTTAGTTTTTCATTTCATTTCATCTTTCTTGTGATTCTCAGATATTTATTTTCGTTTCGTCGAAAATTAATGATTTTATATTCTTACCCATTCAAGTTGTTTTTATGATTTTCTTTCCTTTCCTCTCTACCATACCTCATTTCTTGAATCCACTTCTTACACAAACGTCATTACGAAATGATCCTCAGGTTTGCACGACAGAATCCAATTTATTTTGTTATATAATAAGAAACCCATTCATAATAACCCTATCATTTTCTGCTGGATATCCTTTTAGGTTTTTTAGTATGATCGAGAAAGAGATCAGTGCTATTGCAAATATAATAGGATTGACGCAACAAATTTGAACAATTCTTCTAATCTGTGCGTCTGGTAATCTTTCTCCTCCAGATATTAACGCCAGAGTGGAAATTTCCAATTGTCATCTAACCTTCTTTGAGATTTTGAACAGTTCTAGACGACGCTTGATCTCCGACATTAGGACTTGATCATATACCTCACTATAGTTGGTCCACTAGATGCATGAAATTGTCATTCTTTATCTACAATTCTTCAAGCCCATCAGATCGATCATTATTTGCTCAATCATTTTCTTGTTCTTTTTTCCAATAGCCTTTCTGGTTATCAGGGATCAGATGCTTCCGATAGAAATATCGGCACACCTCTCTGTAATTAATATGTTCAGGGTTGGCTTATAAGTAGCTGTCATATAATTGATCGGAAATAGAAAGCAATGATTCTTTTTGATCTGTTTTAATACCAGGTAAGTTGCTCATTTTCTTAATAAGAAAGGTACAGTCTCCCTGTGACATAAATTTATTTAGCTGTGTAATTACGGTTTCAAGATGTGTAAAATCTTTCAACCACTAACTGCGGTCAATGTCTAGTGAAGCAGTTTTCTAGTTTCTTACATTATTCAGTTACTTTCGAATTTGCTTTCGGGATGAATCTGCATCTCAACATTTTCAGCACAATTTATTTCTATTTGCTTTACCCATCATGTTTTATAAATGTATCAAGTATTTTCCTCAAATTTCACCCAAAATAGCATACTTTCTTTAGAGTTCAATTTCAAGTTATTTCTCTCGTTTCTTACAATACCAAACAAGTGGATTGATTTTAAAGAAAAAATAAATTAAAAAAACGATTATGCTTACATTAGATTTTTTCCTATATATTTTCTAATTTTAGTAGCTTGTCTTTTACTTTCTGCTTTAGCTCTTCGAATATTGTCCCAGATCCTATACTCTTTACCTGATACATTCCCCTAATCTAATTTTCTCTCTTTCTTTCTTAAAAATTCCCAGATTCAACTGCACATGATCACTTATATCTTTCCTATGCTTGCTAATATTTATTGACATCAGTCTTTTCCACCACGATAATCTGCTGATCTTTCTTTAGTCCTTTCATTTTCTCTAACCGTTTTTGCATCTGCATTAACACTCCATAGTAGTGTGTTAGTGACTTCAATGTTTTCACAGATAATTTGTATCAATCACGCTGTTCACTTTTCACATTATTTCTTTTAAACTTCATTCGACCCACTGTCCCCAACTTAATTGATTCTAAGGCATCTCACTCCTTCCGTTTCTATTTCAATTTGTCAAGGGTCTCTAGTTGATAGTCATTAAGGCTGTTTGCAATTACACTCTTGCATGATTCTATTTGCTTTTACTTCAACTGTGGTAATTAGGTTCTGGTTAGCTACGAAAATATCATTTCCTGATTTTATGATCAGTTGTTGGTAATCATAAGATTAAGATCTGTTAGTTCTTGTAATTATTTATTGATCTCACTAAGTTTTCTTCTTCTTCTTCTTCTTCTTCTTCTTCTTCTTCTTCTTCTTCTTCTTCTTCTTCTTCTTCTTCTTCTTCTTCTTCTTCTTCTTCTTCTTCTTCTTCTTCTTCTCCACCACCACCAGCTCCCCCTCCTCCTTTTCACCCTCCTCCTCTCAATACCCTCCTCCTCCAAACCAATTCTCCTCCTCCATATACTACTACTACTACTACTACTACTACTACTACTACTACTACTACTACTACTAATAATAATAATAATAATAATAATAATAATAATAATAAAAATAATAATAACAATAATAATAATTCTTTGGGGATTGAAACATTCACCTCTGGAAACATTGGTGTTTCGTTCAACATCCTGAAACAACTCTTATCCAGGGACCTTTTGAGCGGTATGGGCTATTCGATCTCAAGAAAATTCTAACTAGGCCCCACCTGCAATGTCATGTGCTGTTTACCTTGATATGAAATCAACATGTCGTGTTACTATGGTTGTGAAGTATGTGCCTAGTGAACCCTTAACAGATGAGTAGTCAGGATGAGTATACTGGGTTTGGTATGTTTTACTCCAGTGTCACTTTTGATGGCATGCATTCCTCTCTCGCTCAATGATAGCAATAATAATTATTATTACATTTTACAACCCAGAGCTCTCGATCTTATTTGCTCTGGTTGATTCTGTGAGAGTGGACAGTACTGTTCTCAGAAGTCTCACAGGATCTCTTTCCGCAAATTATAAGCCTTCGTACTTAGATTATTATTATTATTATTATTATTATTATTATTATTATTATTATTATTATTATTATTATCTTTTTATCACAGGCTTTGTTGGAACTCCTGGAGTCTTGCATGCGTAGTGGGCTTATACATGCAGCCTACGGTACCATGCTATTCGCTCTTTTCACCTATCTTATCTGGCTTTGTGTACAAGCAGTCTTTGGATGCGAACTGGGCCTGCGATGCTCAAACACAGGGCACCTGCCGGATGAAAGGCTTTCACCTTTGGTTCCACCGTCATTAACACCATTATTTGATCTATTTGTATTAGACATCTTCACTCTACATTGCGGTAGATGTCTTAAGGTTTACTGGACCGCAAACAGCACTGAATAATAGACCTTATTTGATCATATTCCTTGAAAGTATCTTGGTGAGATTATGAACTTTTCAGCTGTCCTTCGTATCTATCTATCTATCTATCTATCTATCTATCTATCTATCTATCTATCTATCTATCTATCTATCTATCTATATATCTGTCTGTCTGTCTGTCTATTTACGAACTTACTTATCTGCATGCCTGCCAGACTGCCTGCCTGTCTGTCCGTCTATGTATGTATGTATGTATATATGCATGTATGTATGTATCTATCTATCTATCTATCTATCTATCTATCTATTTATTGAATGATTGGTTATTCTTGTATCGTCGTTAGAAGTTTATCCAATGATTTTTTGAATGTTTCAGCAGAGGTTTCTTTTATACTTCTGATTACTTTAAAAGGCAGTTTTAACTGTTGAGGACGCCTAAGTATCAGGCTGGTACAATACATTGATTCTGCTAATTTTTTCGACGGTGGTATATTTGGAAGTTGGCAGTATTTACTAGTTTGTGCATTAATATTTTTTATTATGCTGAAGTTTGAAATAAGCCCCCTTCAGGATTTTCCATAAATAGAATCTGATGGGTCATCACAGATGGTTCAACAGAGTAAGACACGTGTGTGACACACAAGTGAAATAGAGCGATCAGAGATGAAAAGAACTTTTTTCTTTTACACACATCATACTGAAATAATGAACAGGATATTGGCCCAGTTAGTACACAATTTCTCATCTATAAGAATTTATTTGTGTAGTAGTAGTAGTAGTAGTAGTAGTAGTAGTAGTAGTAGTAGTAGTAGTAGTAGTAGTAGTAGTAGTAAGTGGAGGAGGAGGATGATTAGGAAGTGGCGGAGGAACTCCGGCAGCACTACAGTAGTAGTATGTCCTGGTGCAGCTCTCATAGTGCAGATATGCAATAACATAAATTCTATCTGTAATAGCCTAAGTCCTTCATTTACTAAGAAACGACGATGCTATTTTAGGAACATTTGGCTGTTCTATCTCCTAATATGAGTGCCCACTCAGAGGTTCCTTCGATTCCTAATAATGTATCGATGTTATACTTGTTATTACTCTTTATTATTTAATCCCAGGTTAGAATACTCTTTGACGGATATTATGGTTGTATACTCAAGGCGTGATTCCTCTAACTTTTTATACATGTAGGGTTATATTATCCACTGTGTCCGTCCCGATTTTTTTGAGTGTATCCTGAAACTGAGAAAGATTTGCATGCGATCTCGTGCAACTTAAATATGCACGTTCAGGCAAGCCTGTAATTAAATTTATTAGGAAATAGAACTACGTTTTGATTATGAAGTGATAACTCAGTTGAAGGCACAAATGTTATGGAATGAGAACCTATTGTCTTGTCTAGGAAGGCTTAAACTATATTTACATCACTTTACTCACACGCAGGTAAACTAAATAAAATATTCATCTTGATTCCATAGATGAATGTTAAGTTATGTTGATAAAGATGTACAATGAGCCATTCTTGTATCCATGGTATTATTTAATGATCTCCGAAAGTTCATATTCATAACCGAGATTAACTTCTGCACAAATACTTGTAGCTTTCTCTTTTCACTTGTGCATTATGTTTTCTAAACCGAATTATTTCATACAGATTTACCAAATCGTGCATCTTTAATGTTAACACATGTAATTTATTGATGAAAACGTAGGCAGTTCACTAAAACATCTTGTTATTTAATTTCAGGTTATCCTTAATTACATAAACTTATGTACAGATGCATTTCAGTAACAAAAATCTTGTGACACCTTATTTTCAAGAGGAGAGCTTTGGAAACATATTACTTAATACAAGCTTCCATTTTTATTAAGACGGGCAGGTGTAATTGGAGGTGATTTGGTTACAAGTTCTAGCAGTTGAACGATCACGTACAAGCTTTGTTAGATAGTTGTTTTTACAATTTAGGGAAACTGTGATATATATCTTTTACATTGTTACAATAGAAAATCTGCAGTAAGTTTTCAATGTTACTCACAATTTGTGTGAGTACTAATCTAAATTGAAACAAAAATCGTTATCACCATATTGCAATAGATTCATTCATGCATACTTTTGAATATAATTGGATACTATAGTATTTAAGCGTGTATAGCAAGCGTCTTCGTTTGAAAAGCGCCAGCTATTTGGTTTTCATCGCTGCATGCAGACCCACACATTTGCTTACACAAACACACACACACACACACACACAAACATACATATACAGAAAGCGATACAGAAATATTTATATCTAAACAGATATCCTTCGGGGTAAAATAAATTACATAGAAAACCTAGTTAGCTATGAGAGAAAATTATAAAAATATGAGCAAATCCTTTTACGATTTTGTTGTGTGGAAAACATGGGCGAATCTCCTGAAAAAGCGTTTCGCAGATAGAGAATGCACTTTAACGAAAACAAATTCAATTTCCTTCCCCAATATCAGAAAAATATTCAGGTGTTATATTAAAGTATTTGAAATTATATTTAATTCGTCTCACAGTAAATCTTTCGAATTATTTCGATTTATTTCAGTCTTCCTGATTTACGTTGTGTTGCTCATAAGAATATACTTTTTAATTAAAAACAATCCATTAAAAGCACAAGCATACAAATTATACTATAGACTATGACAATAACTTAATTTATGACTCTTTTATATTATCGATCAATACGGTATGATATCCATTGGGGAAAAATATAGGGTATGCGAAACGGTCCGTTAGGAGACGCCCATGTAGATTGCTCCGCACATCAACAACATAAAAATTGTTTTAAATTCTTATAATTTCCTTTCTCGGGCACGTTTCTAATCTCTCTCTCTCTCTCCGTCTCCCTCTCTCTCTCTCCGTCTCCCTCTCTCTCCCCCTCTCTATCTCACTCTCTCTCTCTCTCTCTCTCTCTATACATATATATATATATATATATATGTATATATATATATATATATATATATATATATATACAGGTGAGAGGGTGGGAGCATGTGCTCGACGAGCTTCCACATAGTTTACACCAACCAATTTTCTTTCAGAATGTATTCATCCTCTCGAATAAATATCATAAAACTTTGCTCACCTGCGCAAATTTATCGAATCTAGGACAACGACCTTGCGAATCGAATTTTTTTTTAGCCACACATCCATTCAAATATGAAAATATAAAGCAGATAGTAATGCAGAGGATAATCATGAAATACACAGTTTCCATAATTTCCTTTTTTAGATACATTTATTCTTATTCAACTAGGACTGTCATCACAAAATATTTACATAATATTTGTCTGTGAAGACTGATATAATGTCTGGCTGGTGTCATTTTTGCTGAATTTCATTAATATTTATTGCTGAATTATGTATATACATAGACACATATACACATATACATACACACATATACACAAATACATACACAGTGGCAAGCGCACACAATAAAATGAAATACAAAATATGTGTAGCAGTTAGTTTTGACTGACTCACGACCCGTTTAACAAAAGGTGATACACACACGAAAAAGCAAAGCTGCAAATACTTCGGCGATAGATGTACGTATTCTACTATGTTTTACTGTTTGCAGTGTTACCGGGCAAGCACGTCAACGTGGTGCTGCTTTATTCATCCTAATTAACTTATCGTTGCTGTCCTCCTTAATATTTTGTAAGACCCATGAGAGTAACTTTGAAAACGCTAACCCACTGAACCGATGAAACTAAAAAGAACAAGTGCACTTATTTATAGCAAGCACGCTATTTGTGTGCTGATGTCTGCTAAACAAATGCTTCACAGGACACAGAAGAAAAGCATGAATAAGAAAAAAATAACGTATCTTTATTCATAGTAATTCTGGTAGATTCGGACGTGAATATCTGTTGTTATTCTCACCGGAGAAGAGCTTTTCCTTTTGGATGATGCTTGTTCATGATACATGCACTTCACTGGTGGACACACATTGTCTAAAGGGAAGAGGTGTTCTTTGATGACTAAAAACAACAGCGAACAGATATTCATGTTCGAATCTACCTTAATGTATTAATAGTGAATAGAAATGTTATTGTTGCCAAATTGCTGTTTTCGAAAGTTTCTTATAGGGTGCTGTACTTTTGTAAGTTGAGAAGCAGTTCGTTGTTCTGTGATTGGATATAGATGTTGCTTCTGTTGTTGTTCTTATTTTTGGTGGTATCGTTTCTCTCAAGTCTAGTCATCTATTGACTTGTTGGTTTTCTAAGGTTGTTACAGCGTCGTTGATTTTCTTGTTTTCTTCTGTTTTATGGTTTCCTAATAGACTCTGGTTTCATATTTGCTGTCTCTGTTATTATTTCTTTTGCTTCTTTTAATGAAGTTGTGTTGGTGGGATGTTGTTTCTGTGAGAGAGAGTATTATTTAGTTATATTGTTGCACTTGTTGTTCTTGCGGTGGAAGATTTGTTGGCTGATTTTTTCTGTCCTGCCAATTTATTGAGCGTTCATCAGTGATTCTTGTCATCTTTGCTCCAAGTACGATTTCTTACTGTGTATCACTTTCCTTGTTGTCAATTAATACTGCTTTCGCAATCTTCTCTTTAGTATTGGACACAGATCTCTTAAATAAATTTGTACAAGAACTACAGCATCTTTGTCCAGTGTCTGCAAATATCAAGTAAACCTTTATCTCGTGCAATGATTGCATGTATTGGTAAAAGCTGCACGTCAGACATATCCCTACATTGTTTACCTTGAACCGCATCTGGTGCTGACGAATCTTTCCCCACACTCTACTCTTCTTTGGACAAATTATTGTGGCATCATCCAGTTTTAGTGTGCAGCACGAAATCATATTATCCTGGAGTGCACCTTAGAGTCAATATTTTCAAAAGGTCTTTAAAATTTTGAAGATTCAGAGAAATGCAATTTTACATGAGATTTCTACTTCCCTTTCAATAGCTTATCATCTGGAAGGAATGTTGGTATTTTGTCCCTCAATTCTGACAGTGTAATTCTCCTGGCATTAAGTCCTCAATTGCCTTGTTAACTAGTCTCTGTTATTTGTGCTGACTATCATTTTAGAGTGAAGGTCTATTACTGAATTTGCAGTTACTGGTGGCGGTAGAATTTGTGGGGTTAACCGTGAAATTGTTATTTCTGTTGCTAGTGCTACTGTTGTTGGTGATCGTAATAAAATTCTGCTGTTGATTCTGTTATTGTTGTCGTTGCTGAAACTGATACCGATTGTTTTAAACGTTGTGATTGTGGTTGAAGTAGGAAGGGTGGTATGCCACTTGAAGTCGTTAAGTTTCTGCAAACTAAAATTATATTATCAATAACTCAAGCAATTTAAACAATTCTGTCGCTAGATTTGCTTGGAGTGGTTGTTGTATGGCTGACATTACTGCCGTTGTTGGCTGTCGCAACGTAATAAAGTAGTTATAGTCTGTTTGAATGAGTTAGGGTATTATCACAGTCTATTTTTTTTCTATAACTTCCACTATGATATTTATTATTACCGAAGAATTTGAAAACCGAAAAACAAATAAATAAATAACGAAAATGCTTTCCTTACGGGGGGGCTAAAATAGGTAACATGGTGCATCCAATGGCTGCTTAATTCCAAACAAGAGGCAACAGAAGGAATTAGTTAAATTACCAATGAAAAGTACACACAAAATCGTTACTTTCTGTTGAAGAATAACAATACTTATATCAACATCTGCAAGCAGACAAGCCAAACATGGGATCTGCAAAAGGAATCAATGTCTTATATATGATGATTAAATATAGAGCCAAAACGCCAAGACTCGGAATCGATTATGAACAGCATTTAGAAATAGCAAAAGTACGAATCGCACTCATATTACGTAGACTATTCTGAAGAAAAGAAAAAAAAGAAAGAAAAAAACATTGCTCCGTCCCAAGGCACGCAGAGCAGCACATAACGGAGTAAATGCACATAATTGAAATATGAATAATGAATAACAAAATAGTAATAACAACAACAGCAATATTAATAATTGATTTAATTTAGGCACAACGGAAGCAATTTTGGAGAAGATTCAGTTGATTTCAACGACTCAACCAGTTCACTAATGGCCTATTCTATCGACGACGGATGGAGGAATGGTAAGGCTTGCCTCGGCTGTACTTGAATTGAAAGCATAACGAGAGAAATCCGGCACAGCATTCTTCATACTACTACTACTACTGCTGCTGCTGCTGCTTTTGCTGCTGCTGCTGCTTTTGCTGCTGCTGCTACTGCTGCTGCTGCTGCCGCCGCCAATTCCGAATACAACAAATTCCAGAATTAGACGTATTAGAAACAAGTATAGAAAAAAGCTAAGCGTATGAAAACACGTTCTAAAACAGCTCCGTTAGGTATTCTTATTGATAAATGGCAAGAAAAACCTCTCAATAGCAAATACCCAAAGCGAGCTAATAGTGCCGATGTTGACAAAGCCCTTACTCATCAATGCTTAGTGTCTTCTGGCCTAAAATCAGAGACAGAAGGGTTTATCATAGCAGCCGAAGATCAATACCTATCTACTAGGAACTACCAGGCCAACATCTTAAAGAATGGCAGTAGACCAACATGTCGAGTATGTACACAACAAAATGAAAGCATTGATCATGTTGTCTACATGTACAGTCTTCTTCCGCCTACAGAATATCTCAACAGTCATGATAGATTCACTGGGTAATTTGCAAAGCCTGGACCTGCCCCATGATAAAAAAAACTCATGGGAACACAAACCACCTCCAGTGCTTGAAAATGATCACATTTCCCCGCTCTGGGACTTCACCATTCAAACTGACAGAAAGATAGATACTAATAGGTCAGACATTATACTGAAAGACTTCAGATAGAATCATGCCTCCTCGTTGATTATCACAATCGGCATAAATGTATCTGTTAAGACCTATCAAAAACTGAGCAAGTATAAGGATCTTGAAATAGAAATTGGCAAAATGTGGAATCTCAAGATTAAAACAATACCTGTTGTTATAGGTGCCCTAGGAATGATGGCAAAATGGTCTGATTCCTACATAGCTCAGATAGCAGGAAACCCCAAAGTGTCAGAAATTCAAGATAGTGCTCATAGGAACTGCCATATCCTAGGTAAAATACTGTCTATATAATCTCAAATTTTTAAACAAAATCATAATTTTCTTATGTTTTCTTCAATATTAACTAGAACAATATTATGTTCAAGACCAAATATATGACACCCTAGGCGTAACACCAACATGAACTTCTAACTTGTCTCTTGAGTTTTCTGGGAGAGACTTGGGGCCAACTTGTGCAAATACAAAGCAAAAGTCAAACATATAATAATAAATTACAACAATAATAATAATAATAATGCTGATGATGATGATAACAACAACAACAACAACAATAATAATAATATTAATTATAATAATATTTTCTACTATAGGTACTTGAACTAAAATTGTTCGTGGGAAGCAGCTAGTCGATAAAATTGACTCCGATACTTGACTGGTTTCTAATAATTTTTTATTGGCTACAGGGGCTTGATGGCTTTGGAAACAGTAAGGAAATGCAAGTTTCTTGGAAAACGAATGCAAAAAGAAGTTAACAACAAAAATAGCTGAAAAGACAAGTTCGTCAACTACGTAAGTAACAGTCACCTAGAACGAATTAAGGTACACTACATCCGCAGTTAACCTGACCACCAAGCAACTGCCTTCTCCTTAATATCATTCTCCAGCAAAGCAGCGCATATTCAAAGTAATCTGATTCACCTGTTATGATCACTAATTTTACACATTTCTCATACAATTTTCTGGAGGATTTGGCATTTCTTCACCCTCAACACCTGCTTAAAATTTTACTTGAGAAAGTTGATGCGCGACCGATCGAATGGGAATGTGAAATAATAATAACAACAACAACTACTACAAAAACAACAATAACAATAATAATAATAATGGTTATAATAATACTTTTTATTCTAGTCACGTGATACTTGATTGTCTTATAATAATGTGTTGTATGCATGTGAGTGTGTGAACGTCTGTGTGTGCGCATGAGAGGTAGGAGGAGAGAGAGAGGGGGGAGAAGAAGAGAGGGAGAAGGAGAGAGAGAGAGAAAGAGAGAGGGTGTCATAGAGGGAAAGGGAGATTGTCTTCATTAATTTTTGTTACATTCACACTGAACCTCTTCCAACATAGTAACTGCGTAAAGTTACTAATCTGCTTGCGCTCACTAATCAGAACATAAGCCCTTCAAAAATCAAGGTCCCTCCGTCACCTACCAAATGATACTAAACAACATCTTGGTTCACAAGCCATCAATGTTCGAACAATAAACGGGTACATGTAAAATGGTTCTGTCGCTGTGTGTGTTCGTCTGGAACAGGATTAGTAGATTAGATTTTGTCTAGAAAAAAAAAAAAACGGAATGCCACCTAGTACCATAGCAAGGCCAACAATTCATGGAGATTATACATAGTCAAAAGGTAGAATGTCATCCGATTATAATGTTTCATCCTCTTCGATGCCCAGAAAAACGAGTCTTTGAAAGTATCATCACAATTACTCACAATCCAGAATATCTGTAATGCCTGCATTTTCAGCATCATTACGAATATTTTACAGAGTTTTGTTTGAAAACGTTGTTGTTAGCTTAATGTGCACTTGATCTTTATAAAACGTTCCTTTTTGAAGAAGCGAAAGAGCAGAAACTCAAGATTTGTTACAAGATAACTCTAGTAATGTGCAAGAAGTTAACTTCTCTCATCCTACGTTCGGATGAGCCAAGGCGTCAGCCTTGGCTCATTTCAGTCAACCAAAGATAGGAAATTTGTTCTTCGCACAATTAGATGTTGATTGGGTCTTTTCCCGCAATCTCTCGTCCTCGAACAAGAACTATATAGTAGTTCTGTTTGTCGACGTGGTCACTAATCTGTGTTAGCGTCTCTTATCCATCACCAGCCTCGAAAAGGTGATCAAAATGCATCTACATTCAGAAACAAGTGTCCTTGCTTGATCTAATGGATCTGGTGAGCGGATAAGCACTAAAGAATAAAATATACTATTGTAAGAAGTTTTAAAATGTCGAGTTGCAGTAGATTTTGTTCATCCTCAGTGAGAAGAATAAACCTGCATATTAACTGATGATTCCTTTTACATTTCGCGCAGAATTAGCTGATCTGTTTATTACACAATTGTTTGTGTATATCCAATTATTCATTACATCTTTCTATTATTCTATTTGAGAACATATCTCGAATGCTAGTATTCTTTCAAAATAATTTTCCTCCATAATATTTACTACTAATCATTTTATTGCAGACAACTTGTACAGTTCGAATAATTACCTTCAGTTATAAACATTTACAAACATTTATTTGTTTTGATGAAAAGCAAACATTATTTCTACAGGAAATAGATGACAGAATCTATTAACATTGCTCTTATTGTTAGATCAGTTGTCAAAAATGATTGCACTTGCAGATGCCAACATATCATAAAGTAGTTATTCCTATCAAATTAAGTCCTGCTTATTTAATTAAATTTTATTTCAATAACTTTGTCAGCATTCATGGCTATTTTATTTCTAATGTCTGGTTATTTCGACAACTAATCGTTGGATCAGTTTTATATATTGACACAAACTATTCAACATATCACTGCGATCAGCTAGAAAAAGATGCCACATATTCTTTACATCAAGTGTCATCGCCTTAAAATAGAGATGGAAGTCTATCATATGATGTAGTCCTTGTGGTGGACCGAGCATTTTTCCTCGATCGTACTACTTTTTGTTCAGGGCTGACATGCAGCCATAGAACAACAGCTACAGTAACATACCTGCATATGTTAAAACTGATATACACGAAACTATACAATTTAATTACTTTATAATTTGGTACACATTACAATATACAGCATCAGAGCATTATAGGCAACTACATTCTGAACTACATAGCTTTATATTGGACTGAAATTGTGTCTCGTATGACAAAAGCTGGTGGAACTCAGATTCACTTCATTAGTTTACATCTGAGGTTGTCTCGTATGTAAACTGAGGTTACTCTGCCGTGATTCACTTTGTTTTCCGTACTCTGGTCGATGAAACATGTACGTAACATGGAACCGCTGGTGTTTAATATATTACATTTAAAATCTTTACGAAAAAGAATATTAGAAAATGTATTCCATGGCTGTATTTATGTGAAAAAAAAAAGCAAAAAGCTTTTCTGTTTGTCCTAAGGGAAATATAATAATAAAAAACCATTCATCCGGTCTTTTATGCGACAAAGTGGAGTCTCCTAATTATATTATCGAATGTTCATTACTAGAAATAGTAGAAGTTGGCAGCAACAAAGTAAATCAACATCTCTTCTACATACACACATACATACATACATACATACATACATACATACATACATACATACATAAATATATAAATACATACTTACGTGGGTGTGTGTGCGTGTGCGGGCTCGTTATCTTGGTCAAATCAGTCTCTTGCATGAAGTTCCGGGTCATCAAAATCCTGTGCCTCTACGTGTGATGCCCAGAGTAGCAAGAAAGTGATTTGACTAAAATACTTTACATAGAATGAGCAATTATAATTTAACTTCCCTCCAATTTCTTCGTGTTTATACAAAATTACCTGAGCCAAAACTTGAAATGTATATCAAAATGTTGGTAAATGTAGAAAGGTATGCTTTATGGCAAATCATTTGGGTTGAGAATAATTACCATCAAAGTTGAATTGGGTTTTGGTGATGTCAGCATTAAGGTTTAATAATATACAGAAGAAAATCAACGCTCTGGTGATGTAACAAAATATATGTGGTCAATGGTCTATATGATATATATATATATATAATGGTGTATACTTGGCTTGTACTTAAAAGCCTATTTTAGTCGGTATTTATTTATCTGTCTGTCAAGGGGGAGAATTTCCAATATATAGATCATCACGTTGAAGTGTTGCATCACGATAATGTGTTTCTCGGTTAAATTTATCTGGTAGCTTTTTTTTTTTATAAATAGGCGTATGCAGTTCACAAATTCAATGAACGAGTAGTTTTGTTGACGAAATTGAAGCGGTCATGATATACGCACTGGTACACACATTCGCAACATATACACATGCATGTTTACAGATAGATGTTTGGAAGATCTAATCACAGGTTATTGTTACAAATCCAATACTGGAATGTCGATGATGTTGTTTGTTTAGACTACATTTTATACTTCAGCGTAGCAATACCGCTTTAAAAATATAATTCTGACAAATTGCAAAATGCTATATTACAAAACATATTTCAAAATATACTCTTAGGTACACTATACTAAAGAACTGAAAGCCTTAGTTCATATACAATACCAACATCGATAGCATTGTCAGAAAAATAAATATGGCTGCCACAAGTGATTAAGGAACAAAAAAGATAACGGGCAAACATGTTAGACTGAAACAGCAGCTAAAATTTCATTCACATAAAATAGATAGTAATATCTAACCGTTATCAATATGTACCAGATTATTCTAGCATCAAGCATTAATATTGTGAACAATATTTACTCAACACAATAACAGAGAGAACGTAGTTAGCTGTTGTATTTGTTGTTTCGCTTCTTGTGTATGTGCATCTGTGTATGCACGTGTGCTTACGCATTGCATGTGTGTTAAATCCCGTTGGGATGTCAGACTCGATCACGTAGGATTACCTATATATATATATATGTGTGTGTGTGTGTGTGTATATATATATATATATATATATATATATATATATATATATATATATATATATATATATATATATATATATATATATATATATATATATATATATATATATACATACATACACACTTACATATTTCAGCTATTAGATTGCGGTCATGCTGGGGAACCATTTTGAAGAATGTGCACGCGACCAAATTGTAGTTATATTTTTTAAGCCTGGTTCGTATCCCGTAGTTCTTTTCCGCCGAATCGCTAAGTTATGGGAGTATAACACAAAGACGCAAACACACACGTATGAACATATATAGTAATTGCTTGTAAGAACACACAATATTTCGTATTGCAGTCATAATATTCTACCAATTATTTCAAAAGTTTGTAACCCACTTTTTTGCTTGCAGTGCGATACAATATGTTTTAAGTAATATCTACAAATGTACTATATAACATTTAGAGGCACTACTATAAGACGTGGTTTCGTACACGAATACGTCTACGTAAGTAGTGCGATCGAAGTTACAAAAAATAGGCATAGGGTGTATATGCATATTTCAGGAATTATTGCTCCTTCTTCAGCACCACATTCCACCCATTTCCTATCTCCAGGAACATTGCTTAAATACCCACTATGTCTAGTGGTGTAAAACTACTGGATAGACCAATTTACATACCGAACACATTACTGGCAAATGGAACGTACATATTTGGATATGGTACTAAACAAGGCTTGTAGATATCCTGTCTGAGCATGGCTTTGTCACCCACTGTGGAACGGCAATGTTTGATACGTTTGTACCATTTGTTGATGCGGATTTGACCATAGCATCATCATCAAAGATCTGGCGAATCTTCTGGATGGTTGGAGCTTGAGAATCTGCAAGCTTTTCGTAAAAGTTGATGTAGTATCTCTGCTTGATACATTCAGTAAGAACGAAAATCTGATGAGTGTGCGTTACACGTATATACTCTTGGCGTAAGCCGAGAACTGGCGCAGCTTACTAGGGTGAACATTTTCATGCATGCTCAAGAATGGTAGTGTCACCACTCATGCAAAGTATTGTGCCCATGCGACATTAGTTTTAGCGAGGAAAAAATAAACCCGGATATTTTTTTCTCGTATTCATACATACATACATAGGGTAAAGATACCCTTCGGTATTGAATGACCATGGGATTGCACCTAAAACGTTACCCTCTGAGGCACACGTCTGGGGAAGGTTGTTTATGGAAGACCAGCAGTCACCCATGTATACCAGCCTCCCCTCACCACACCACTGATGTTATTCAAGGGAAAGGCAAAGGCCGATACAGCTTGGTTTCAGTGACGTCAAAACTTATTTCGACAGCTGAGTGATCTCGAGCACCGCGAAATAAAGTGTCTTGCTCAAGAGCACAACACACAACTCGGTCCGAGAATCGAACTCAATGCCTCATGATTGTGAGCCCGACGCTCTAATCACTGAGGCATGTGCTTTCAATAATACATACATACATATATATACACTTATAGGTATGTGTGTATGCATGTACATATATACATGCGTATGTGTATGTATGTATACATACATATATATGTATAAGTAAGTGTGTATGTGTGCGTATTAATAGGAATGGATAAACAGACAGATTAGACAGGTAGATAGATAGAATGTTATGTGTGAAAAAACAGCAAGCGGTACTATTTTAAAGCAAACGTCACTCAGTTATCAGAACCCCTATACAGTAAAGATTATTACTGAAAATTCCCTGATGGTATTTTACACTTCTTTAAAAATGTGATGTTGCTCACCGTTGAAATGATTGAAGAATTGATTGTGAATCCATATATGTAATCTGGAATTGGAATTGCATCAACAGAGAATATACTGTCAGATGATGTAACAAATTATATTTCCTCTCTTTTTGCAGCGTTTTAGAGATTTGTTTTCAAGCAATTATGTGTATGATGCTCGTAGCAGTACCTACTTCATGCTAACAATAGGGAGACAAGACAGAATGAAGATTATTCTCTTGGTTTTCCCGATGCAGCACTTCATCTGCAGAATCCAGTTCAGTAGTCACTATATCGTTGTACGAACTACGAGAAATAGCAGTAAAGTCTTACTTCAAACCAAAACCTACGTTGAAAGCCAAGAGACTTCCATTAAATAATGGAGCCCAAGATGAATTATATTAAAGAAAAAAATAAGGGAATGTTAGGACTGAAACATCTTCGATAAGTCAGCTCGATTAGGACTGATTCATGGCAAAGACACCGTAACAAAAGAGACAATGTTTACTTAAATAATGTTTGTAGAACATAGTAACTTAGCCATTCCAGCGCTGGTGAAAGAAATATAAATGCATGTTACAGATGTCTTTCTACGTTTCTGCATGGAATTTGAGCTTGTAAAGTTATATATTTCTAAATTACTGTTGCTTAACCACAAGGTAGCTCTGTTGAAGTGTATCTGTCTTGACCATCATATATTTATCTTTTAGATGTAATGCATTCAGGATATATTATCGAGTAAATCTTTCATTTATTAAAACGGTAGAATGCAATATGAGGGACATTTTACAGCTATTTCTTGTATAACGAACGGCCATGTAGCAACTAATCATTTGATTTGGGGATGGAGTCTACTAGCCGTCCGTGGACTGGAAGACATTTATGCAAGTAACTAAAATATCACTTGCACAGATCTCTCACTGTTTTTGGAAATTACTTTTACCTGCTTATTTACTGTAACCGGAGATTAAGTCTCTTCTTTAAGCAATGCACATTATATTAAACTTGGCACACTAGAAATCATGGACCCACTGCAACGATATTTCAATAATCTAGATACTCAACCATTTGTAGTATTCTATATTCTTGATGCTACAAAGTAGATCTCTAGGGTTTAAACCAACCCTGTATATAACAGTTAAAATCGTGTATTTATGTATAAAAGCCTTGTAGATGAAGATACATGTGTATAACATGCAGCGTTGGCAAAAACATAAAGATATAGCCCGTATCAGAGTGCAGCATTGCAATAAAACACTATGAATGCACCAATAAGTCTTATTGTTAATACGCTTTATATATTGTGATTCAGTGCGGAATAAAGCACATACAATTCTACTCTGGCTAGAGAGAAACTATAGGACTTCTTTATACAAATATTTACTGTCCGCATTGTTTGTGTACCTAAAATGGTTGGAAACCAATAATAGAAAAATTCATGAATCATTCTTTGATCTCTGTCCTTTTGATGTCTGTACAACGTAATGGGTTCTTAATATTTAGATGCGATTTAATATACTACTGTTGACAAGTACTTGTGTTATGCAATGAAACTATTCTTGTATTTCTACGAAGGCTTTGTGCTAATATGCATTGTTGTATTCTTGCAAAGTACATTGATGAGGTAATTATGGAAGCCTCAGGCAATTTAGGTTACTTATTACATATATTTCATATGTTCTATGATATATACGGTTATATCATTTATACATATACATATAGATATACATATATATACATATACATATACATACATACATAAATACACACATATATATATATATATATATATATATATATATATATATATATATATATATATATATATATATATATATAAAATTATTTAAAATTATAATACAGGGTATCAAGAGATACCACCACGCTGAAAAAATAGCAGTCAAATCCTGACTCCAAAACCACAATAAATGTCCGCAAGGCACGATTAGCGAAGACGAAGACCAAATAAACCAGTAAAAATAAGATAATTTCAAATCCTGGATTTCTGGCTTTGCATAAATGCTCTGCCTTCATCAGTGAAATATACTCAAGTACATAAATACAAATACATGTATATTAACAGTATACTTACATATACGGACGTATACATACATATATATGCACGTATGCACACGACTAGCTTAAATAGCCCGCCTAAACAACTTCTCGTGCGATTCCGGACAGGATATCAGCGCAGTAAATACACTGACAAAACTAATTTATATAAATAAGGATAAGATCGGTATTTAAAATATTGATCTTATCAAGTGGTCAGCATGGGAATAAAAACCATCAAAGGTAATAATTATTTAAAATTATAATACAGGGTATCAAGAGATACCACCACGCTGAAAAAATAGCAGTCAAATCCTGACTCCAAAACCACAATAAATGTCTGCAAGGCACGATTAGCGAAGACGAAGACCAAATAAACCAGAATCGCACTAGAAGTTGTTTAGGCGGGTTATTTAAGCTAGTCGTGTGCATACGTGCATATATATGTATGTATACGTCCGTATATGTAAGTATACTGTTTATATACATGTATTTGTATTTATGTACTTGAGTATATTTCACTGATGAAGGCAGAGCATTTATGCAAAGCCAGAAATCCAGGATTTGAAATTATCTTATTATTTTTACTGGTTTATTTGGTCTTCGTCTTCGCTAATCGTGCCTTGCGGACATTTATTGTGGTTTTGGAGTCAGGATTTGACTGCTATTTTTTCAACGTGGTGGTATCTCTTGATACCCTGTATTATAATTTTAAATAATTATTACCTTTGATGGTTTTTATTCCCATGCTGACCACTTGATAAGATCAATATTTTAAATACCGATCTTATCCTTATATATATATATATATAGAATAGTTCTTCGACAAGAATCCATGCACATAAACGTATGCAAACATCCATTTGGTTTACACTTGATTTGATTTGGACTTGATTTGATTCCAGATATGATATACTTTGATTAAATTCCGGCGTATCATGTAAACAGGGGGGGTCCAACGAAGAGAATATATAATCAAATTGATTAAGAATCGTAAAACGAAGAAAAAACATGGTTTTCTTACACTGTTCACTCGGTTTGTTCTCTATATTAGAAATTATTAATGTTAGGAAGTTTAAATGTTATTAAGAAACAAAAAGCCCCCCCCCCCCGAAAAAACAATAAAAAACAAACAAAAACGAATGGCGTATTTGTAAATAGAGAAATTTTACTAATAAAATAGCTAAATGCAATTTCAAATGTAATTACAACTTATGAAAATATAAATATTTTTTGGAAATAATTAGTTTAGGGACAATGTTAAATGTGATATACATACATAAACACACACACACACACATATATATATATATATATATATATATATATAAATATACATACATACATGCACATACATATATATATATATATATATATATATATATATATATATATATATATATATATATATGGGAGAATGTACGAAAACACAACAATAGACGAGGGCAGGTGGTGTAAATAACAAAATGATGTATTAGTATGACGTTCAGGAATACGGAAAGTCTCTGACGTTTCGAGCTACGCTCTTCAACAGAAAGAATACGGAGACAAGGAGAAAAACACGGAGAAAAAAAATTGAATAGTGTTCAGTCAACGGGCAATCATAATAATGGCTAATAATGGCTGACCGGAAGTTAGAAGTTCTTTTTTCAGGAGAGCTAAGAAAAGGGGGAGATAACAAACGGTGATCGAAGAACGAGGGGCTGTGTGTGGGAGATAGAATGCTGGTGATCTTGACGTATGTAGTGTGAAAATGGGGAGGGAGAAAGGAGTTGGTCAGTTGTAGTGTGTGCGTGGTGTGATGCAAGGGTATTGGTGTGATGTGATGTGAGGGTGTTGGGAGCTGGGGAAGGCATGGGTGGAGTGTGGGTTAGGCTGAGGATATATATATATATAAAGAGTTAGAGGGAGAGAGAGAGAGTAATATATACACACACACGCACACACACACACACACACACACACACATACACACACACACACACACACACACACACACACACACACACACATATATATATATATATATATATATATATATATATAATTAAGGGATCAGCAAATATTTGCTTCACCATATACCGAAGTTCAGAAACAGCAGCTAAAAAAGCTGAGACTCCAACAGATAGCATTACTTGTAACTCACAAAGGCAAAAACAAGAAGAAAAAAACAATGAATAAATTAATAAATTGATAAACCTTTACCCTTTTAATTTGTAATATATATATATATATATATATATATATATATATATATATATATATATGTATCCATATATGTATATAGTTGTATATATTATATATTGAACATATCAAGCAAGCAGGTATGTTAGCTGTCAAACTGGCAGCGGAAGTAGTCTACCCAGAAATAGACTTTCGTCAATAAACAAGGAAATTTTTATGCCATCCCTAAATTATTTTTATGTTATAACTACATTTCTACATATCCTACGTATTCAAAATAAGGACAAGCTGCTCCACTCCTGAAACTATTAGACAAAATTTACTAAACTTTGAACGGTTTTGTACTGAAATATATTTGAAGTTTTCTGCGAATTATGTATGCACACCTTTACTATTGAAATCGTCTTAAGCATATTTTATTGGGTATTCTCATATGTACTATTTTTATTTTCAAAAGATCATTCAGTTTTCATAAAATGTTTACTATAAATGCGTTATAAGTTAGCTTTGTTGTAACACAGTCAACCACACACTCCCACTTGCATCAGCGCTTGAGATTTTTTTAGGTGTTTTTAGCATATTTTCATTTTTTAAAGAATAATTCTTCCTCTTTACATCTTAGATCGCTTTGTTTTTGTCCATATTGCAATAATTTACATTTAGTTTTCAAGTGTGTATAAAATGCATTAAACTGGGGTTATTTAGAATCTTTCTCTGACTGACCTAGGTTCATTAAATTTCATAAAAACAAATTCAAACAAATATTTGTTTAACCCTTAGGTCATTTGCCCCAAGGACAACTACTTCATAATAATAATAATTTGCATTCGTTAGATAATACCCATTAAAATCTTTGGAAAGTGATTGTTATTCCATTCCGTTTGCTTTTATGATAATTTTTAAATGTCATAGTAATATAAATAAAACAATGCAGAAATTCAAAGAGCGCTGGAACACGTACGAAAATATATGCGACATATTTCTCTAATCCACATAGAAACACATTCAGAAATCCATATGCTCTTACAAGTTCTCATGAATGTCAAAAACGTAGGCATACGCAGAGTAGTTTGATATGAATAACGGTATCAATCACTAATTCATTTAAATTAGAAGTTATACGGTAATTACTACATCATTAGCTGTTTTGCTTGTGAATAATGTCGACAAATTTTGTTTGCGTCTTCCTTCTGTTTGAAAATTGCTGTTCAGTTTGCAAGTGAATAAATTAGATGGATATCATAATGTTCAGTTTTTAATTGAATAAATTAGAGTGGACCATAAATAATACAATGTCAGAGTAAATATCTTGCAATTTTTTTCTTAAACAGACACTAAGCAAGCATAGTAGTTGACTAAACAAGTAATGAGCATTCTTCATCGTCTTTTCTTGATCTCGAGCAAATAAGATAGCCTCTATGTCACCATATAGCATTCAGAATATAACAACCAAATATCTTACATTTTTAAACATGGGAGAGACGGATACACGTTTGAAACCAGAAAGCACGACTCACCAATTTTTTGAATTGCAAACGCTGTTTTCTTCAGTCTTCCAAAATTTGATTTGGTAAGCATAAGGCATACGCACTGCTTATTTTATCAAATATATTTTCTTCCACACGCATGTGATTTTGTGCTTGTGTAGTAAGTTAATTAAGTTTAAGGGACGAGATAGACGATATGCCAAAAATAGAGAAGTCACCGGAATGTTTGTAATTTTTATTTTAATTTCTCTACATTCTGGATTCAACAGCAATGAACGTTATCTTTGGTTTTAATTAATTAATTATCATTTATATATTGGATTTAAACCAATTTGAATGCGCTCCTTTCTACAAAATATGAGCTTATTTATAGAAAATGTTTTTGATAATCTTATGAGATTGGGGAGAAAACATCCACCAAAATCAGTATAATATCAACTATCTATCATAAGATATCGCTGCTGAGAAAATCCAGATGATGATTAGCTTGAATTATATGAAATATTTACTCACGTATGGAAATGTGAAGCAAATCCAACATTCGGGAATAACATTAATAAAGTGGAGCTCCAAATATTACTTCGAAATCTAAAGTGCACAATCATACCCAAGCATCTAGCGGGCTGCTCTTACATGTATGTATGTATGTATGTATGTATGTATGTATGTATTTATGTATTTATGTATGTATGTATGTATTTATATATGTATGTATGTATGTATGTATGTATGTATGTGTGTGTGTGTGTGTGTCTATATATATATACATGCGCACATACGCCCGCACAAACACGCACACACACGATGGATTCCTTTTTTGTTCCGTCGCCCACATTGGGATTATTCATGATCTTAACGGGCAAGTTATTTTGTTTTGCATTACATATCTGGTCTTGAATGTTGCCAGTTAGTATTTATGAATGAAACTAAGTTTGTTTGTCTTTTTACATAATATGACCGATTACTTTCAACTAATATATATCAAAAAAGTGCAATCGAAAGAAAAAAAGTAAACAATCTTCACAGCTTTTCAACAACAAATCTTATCTACACCTCACGGACAGGATCGCAAAAGCATTACCACAAAAACAAGACACCGATATATGCTGCATCACTTACTCTGCCGCCAGAATTCTTGTACAAATGCAACCCATTTGTCGTAACTAACAGAGTAGAGCAGCAAGCCAGTGGCCAAATGCATCAAGTGACTAGTGTAAAAAGTGACTAATGTAAAACGATATGTCTGTGAACGACTTATATTTCATTCTGCCCTTCGTTTCTACGTTTCAGGCTAAAGCTCTGTTGTCTAGATACAGAAAGCACTATTTTACAAGAGCATTCGATTTCAAAGTTTGGAACTTAACCATAAGAAAATATAATTTTTCCATTCTTACAACATATCAAAGACATTTTCTGGCTGGTTGCCGTTGGGTGATATGAAGAGAGTGGAAACGAACGAGAGAGAGAGAGAGGTGTATTAGTAGTTAAGCAATGGCAGTATAAACTACCGTTGTTCCATACATATTTTAGTACATCAATGAAACTACTGTAAATTTGTCTTTTTCTATTGAATATAAGAAACTTTACTATCTGACATTTTGCTGCAAAATATTGCTGCAAGTTTTGAAATATTTTATTTTATAAATGGATTTTTCCCTTAATATAAAATTTCCCAGAAGCAATTTATTCCATTCGCACCATATTGTTCCGTCTCCACACCTTATTGTTCCCAGATGAATCATCTATGTTTTCCCCGAATAAAATTTTATTTCATACATTGTATTTATCCTTCTGAATGGTTCTCTGTCACCCGATTAGAAGAATGATATTGGCACCTCTCAATTTATCATTGGTAGAAATTCTTATTGACCAAAGGAATGAAAAATAGCATGGATGTATTTTTTCTTCTCAAAAGAAGAAAAATGTAATTATTTAAATTGATTAATATCATTTACTATCAAACGCACATAAAAAAGTTCTAACCAGAAAACTTTATAAGGAAAAGCATTTTTTCCTTTCAAGATAATTACGTTCTGTGTTCGAACTTGCATAAGAAATTTATATCCTTTATTTATAATTTTTTTTTTGTTTTTTAAAATTAATTCTAATTGGAATTGATAAAATACCTAATTCTTTCTACACGGGCAAAACATTTCTCATGTTTCAAACTTTCAGCATGAATATAAACATACTGAGATTTTGTACATGACTGATGCACTTGTGGCTACTATTAACAGTATTTGCATGAAGTGGATGACACTCAGTCAATATCATCTAGAATTAAAATGATTACTATTTCTCATTCTGTCTGTAGGAATCCAATATGTAAGAAGCGAGTAATGTGGTGGTAGGGGTGAAGGAAGTATAATACAAGGAATCTACATAACAAAAATGGATGTATATTTTCTACTTGCCACAATAACGTCTTCTGTATTGTAATATGTATAAGGAGGGAAAAAGAGAATAAAACAAATGATACTAGAAGTAGAGAAAAATTATTAATATCTTTATGACTTTAACACAAGGTCAACAATAAATGTGAGGTATATAAAAATAAAGTAACTGTGACTATATTAGTAACTTTTACTGGATCATTCATGTTAAAGTAAATTTATCTCTTACGTATCTGATTTTTGTAATATCACTTAGTCCAATCGTCTACTGCAATAAAGGTTTCTAATGTAGGCACAGTGCAAGCAAATGTGAAAGAAGTTTCATCTATACCACCAACCCCACTATTTGAGTGGTACTTTACTTTATCGACACTTCTCTATTCTAAAAGATAAAGATCAAATGTGATTACGGCGAAAGTTGAATGCAGAACATAAAAGAGTTGAGCGCCACGTTTTGTTATAATAGTTTCTGATTTAGGAAAAAGACGAGAAATTTTGAAGTGATGAGAATAGTCGGAACCGGGAATCTAAGTATTTGAGTAGCTTCACTAGTACCTTATTTTATCGACTCCAAAACTATGGAAGCCTAAACTGATATTGTCACTTTTTGTACGGAACGATAAGGATCGTAACTTCATTTCTTAAGATATTTTTTTCAGATGCGCTTATGATTCTACCATTCACATAAGATAACGGATATAGGCACAACTTCTGATATGTTTTTTTATAAACGTGGTGGTACAAAGCCACAGTATTCAGGAAGCTGAAATATATCTCAAACATCACTATACAATTGTCACCACTTACATTAAAATCAATTAGCAGCTCCTTAAGCTTGCCAGTAACCCTAACAGGTCAGAAAACTCAAACCGAGACACAAAGGAATCTTAAGTCTAATTCAGCTCTCAATCGCTTCTAAATAGAACACTGTAGAAAGATTATGAACGGGCTAAATTTGACAATATGCATAAAAGGAAAACGAAAACACAATATACCATCCATAAATAAAAGTAATTTAAAAATACAAAAAATATCAACTGAGAGATATCAGTTTACTCAATGTAGCCGCCCTCTGCTTCACCAGCTCCAAAAGCTTATGCATGACTCTCTCAGCGTATCTCTGGGATGATTTTCAAACACTTCTTTGGTCTTGCCGCCAGCTCCAAGCTGGTGTAGCAAGCAGAGCGCTCGGTGTCTTTCTTGACCGCGCTCCACACGTGGTAATCCATGAAATTAAAATCGAAAAAATTAGCTGACCAGAAGTTGGGGCTGGTGATGTCATAGAAATTCTCCGATAACCTCTTTTGACTCTTTTCGGAGTATGACAAGGGGCCGAATCCTGTTGCCTTCTCGTAGCAGCCCTCTCCTATGGGATTAACTACAGTCAATAACAGCTTCACATAGTCATTAATCGTCTGAATTGAGCCAATTGCCCTGTTCCTGCAGTTGTTGGATGAATTCCACCGTGTGGTCGCAGTCACAATACTTGCTGTGTTATTCCATGTTGACCACGGTTTTGTAGCCTCCTCCGTTGCTACTGTCCGTATCACGTCTTACAGCATTTCCAAAATTCCCAGAGCATTGAGCATCAGTCATGATGTCGGCATTTTGACACCCGGCACGCTTCAGTATGAAATAGGTAATTAATTCACTTATAATATTAAAACGGCTTCCAATCGCCCGTGTCAGCTGCCTTTTTCTCAACTACAATTTTGATATTTATGATCTCCAACGCCGTTGACTGTTCGCCAATAAATCAAGCTTCTCCTGAAAAAACAAAAAAAAAACATAAAATATCAGCACATTTAGTTCGAATAATCTGAATGAAGATATGTTCATTAAGCGATGTTTTTTACTTGAAGATGAGTAATTCTTAGCTGATTCCAAAGAAAAGGGAAGATGATTTATAGAAATTAAGAATTAATTTTGCAAACATTATTTTACATGCTTCAAGGAAAATCTAGTCTTTTTTGGAGACAAAGTAGCCGTTATGGATATGTTTTGCATTACTGGATCATTCTTACTGAGTCATTATCTAACTCAATCCAACTTGAGCAGTCCACAAAGAAGTTTACATATATAAATCGAATTACAAAGAATTTTTGTCCGTAATAATTTGCATAATAGCTCGTTATAAAGATTTAAGTGAAACGGATCAGGTAGATAAGGATGACATGTCTAAAATTGAACAGATTCTCTCGAGAATGAACAACTAAAAACTTTCAAATTCTTTTTAGCCTTCCCAGTTCAGTTAAAGCTTATGTAGGAACATTGGAAACAATGGTTTCAATTTCTTCTGAACAACAGATCTTCGTGAGGACCAGACTGAGACCAACAGTGTTTATCTGACACCTGATTATTATCTCATATTCACAGTATTAAACAAACTGGGAAATGGTATAAGTTACACGATAAGACGATGTCATCTCTCCTTGCTGAAAAATATCCGATTTCCTTCTAAGCATGTAACTTTAACTTTTTGTGAAATTAAACTCGTAATTTCCTTAAATTCTTCATTCTAAAATTTAAGCAAATCATGCAATTGGTGAAGTTCGAAATGACATATAAAAAACAAAATACAAAATTAATTAACTGAATTTTCCAATTTGATTGGAGAAAGAGAACAAAGACCTACTGGTGAATGTTGACAACTCTCAGTCTCAAATCTCATTTGTGGAGCGTAAGTTTGAAGTGTTCTCTGAAGTATTCATATACTTGGTTCTGATTTGAGGTTACAATTCTCTCTAGATTGAGTGGACACCTAAGGGAGTTACGACTAATGCGTGATTCTTTATACTTGTGTAACAGGCACCAGTTCCACCCTTTGAATTCATTCTAACCGTTTTAACTCTAATTATAAAATATTTATTCTTTGAAAAAAGTTAATACCCTGATGTAGTGTTTTTGATTGTATCTGAATCTAAGTTAAAACCATTTTATACATTTTTTATCAACTCTCTCTCTCTCTCTCTCTCTCTCTCTCTCTCTCTATCTCTCTCTCTCTCTCTCTCTCTCTCAATCTCTCTTTCTTTCTTTGTCATAATATTCCTAGCTTTATTTATTTTTAATATATTTAAATCCTTTTCGTCCTGTTAAATACATCAACGGACTTTTTAAGATTATTAAAAATTATATCTAATGGGAATTATCATGTCTCCTCTAAACAATTTCTGTGGGAAGACTGATATATTAACATTTCACAAACTATGTTTCTCTTGCTTATAACTTTTATTTAATTGTACTTCACTAATTAAGTACTTTTGTTCCTAATACATTTCTATCCTAATATGTAGCCAGATGCCCAACTCCTATTCAGCAACTTAGGTATGACCCTTCCAAATCAAAGTCTGGGTTCATCATTTTATTGATCGAATTTCATAGGGTTTAAAGCAGAAAAATTAAGTATAAGTTGATAGCGGTTGCTGATTGAGAGATGCTGGCATCGTGTTCTTTGCATATTAGCTACTATAACGTTTATAGTAGCCACTGCTTTGTACATTACCTACTAATTTGTATATAAACTACTGTTCAGCATATAAGTGAACGGAAGAAAGTATACTAAAAACTAAAAAAAACATGATGCAACAGAAGAAAAGTTATATAAAATATAGTTGCCTCACTCGTAATAGGTGAAGGGACTGTCAGTGTGTGAGGGCTCTCCATTTCTTGTCGCATCTATCTTATGTAGAAATGCCTTATAGATTTGTAAATTTGTGCGCTTATAAATGTATAAACTCTATCTATCATACAAGCATTGTCTGTTTGGCAGCTCGAGTTTTTTAAAGAAAATAAATTTTCTTGGAAGATTTCACTTGGAATACATTCTCTATTCTCATTTCATAATGTATTTACTATGGAGACAACTGCTAAGGCCACAGGCAGCTAGGTGTGGATAGATATGTATTAACCAGATAATATGCAGCAGGAGAAAACTTAATAGTCATGTGATTTGTAGATCGCAATTTTATAACTCTCTATAGATAACATTTAAAACGTACGTAGAAGAAATAGTCGTTCAGTTATATTTCCTGTATCTCTTTCGATTAATAAGCAAGAGAAAGAAAACGATGAAATGGAGGAAATACATGTTACAATTCATTTATCTGAAATAAGCTGTAAATTCAATTTCCACAGAATACATAAATGGTTAAGGCATCTGTCCTGTTGAATTCTTCATTCTGGTGTTACTTACTTGGGTTTCAGTATTCTGAAGAAATGAATCTGTTGAAGAAATGTTTAAATGAGCGCTGTATTTTCTCCTTATATATGAGAGCGAAGTACTTCCCGAGTTAGTTACACTCGTATACCAAAATAAAAGCAATCGTGTATTAAACGGAAAAGCCTCTACATTGTAGCTTAATCTGCTAAAAGTAACAAACAAATTCCCTCAAATCATGCCTTATCATGGGATTTTAAAATGTTTTGACATACTCTGTAGTACCATATGTACAAAAAAACAGATTGGTTACAGCGGGAATGCTTTTGGTGATCTTCGTCGACCTGGCTCTAAAACGCTACAGTAAAACTTTTTTGAAAGTAAATCCAATACTTTTCGCCTTTTCCAGTCAAATAATAATTCAATGGATGCATCTTTTACATAAAATTCAAGTTTCTAGCTGAACTAGCTCGCTCCATGTCATTTCTCTCCCAATGTACTGCTCTCAACTCTAGCTCTACTATGTTTCCCATCTGTAGACTCATACTAAATAATTTCACTCAACTGTTTGCTTCTCAGAATATCAGCTCGATAGAATAATCATCCGGCTTTTATCTATCCTGGAATAGTTAACTTGCATATTTGGAAAATGAACGACCAAGCCATTTCAGCAGTCTCAGACAGCTGCGAGTCTTATAATTTTCTCCAGACTAAAATATACAGAAGTTTTCTTTATGTCATCGTAAACTAGAAGCCATATATTATACGATTCTAATAAACAGAGTGACATAGAAACATTCGCTTATAATATAAGGTAACTACACCGAGACCAAAATTATCTGATCCATTTAAATTGGTAGAATTATAAAATGAAAACATAGAGGCGCAGAAGTGGCTGTGTGGTAAGAAGCTTGTTTCCCAACCACATGGTTCCAGGTTCAGTCCCACTGTGTGACACCTGGGCAGGTGTTTTCTACTGTAGACTCGGTCCGACTAAAACCTTGTGAGTGGATTTGGTAGACGAAAACTGAAAGAAGCCCGTTGCATATATATGTGTATGTGTTTGTCCTCACCTATTACCACTTAACAACCGGTGTTGGTGTGTTTACATCTCCGTAACTTAGCGGTTCGGCAAAAATGACCGATAGAATAAGTACTAGACTTAACAATTAAGTCCTGGGGTCGATTTATTCGTCTAAGACCCTTCAAGGTGGTGTTCCAGCATGACTGCAGTCAAATTACTGAAACAAGTAAAAGAGTATCTGAAACTTTTCCCAAACTTTGGGCAAAAATTTAGACTAATATTATTTGATATGTTTTCTCTATCCAGAGATCTGGTTTTAACTCTTATACGAGAATGAAAATTTGCTAAAGGAAAGAGGCTCTAGATTAAATCTACCACCCATTAATTTGGATATCAATCTACTTATTTATGTAGGAAATATAATTTATAGAAATAGCTTTAACGTTCAAAATAGAATTTTAGTTCTAAAAATAGTTTATGTCTAATATAAGGGAATGACTTATATATCTCGTGTTAAGGTATTGGTGTAACATCATTTCACATAAATCTGCTGGTTCCCTATTCCGTACTTTTACAGTTTAATATCCATTCAGTTATAAAATACGTACCTTCAAACAAACATCAGTACAAGTGAACCTCTTATCCGTCACTGGAAAAATGGCAGTGTATCCGTGTAAAAAAAGGAAAAATTAGTGAAGCCATATTTTTTTCTAACTTTTTAAAAGATAACTTCCTTACAAAACCTTTTGAATAAGACCATTTAACCATATCACTATTTTGATTTATGAATATAATTATTGGCTTTCTCAGTAATACATTTTCCCCTTTAGTTTTGACTAGGAGAGAAATTACATCTGTTTCTAGAGTTCTCTATCTCATAGCTCGTTGCTATTTTCTTACTCAAATCAGCCAAAGGCTCTTCAGAACAACATCTGTTTTGTTATTTATCCCCGTATATTATAAACCAAATCTCTTTCATTTTATACCCCAATCCTTTTACAACTTTAAACTGCATCCGGAAGTGTGGTCCTGGTTCAAGAAATCCAAGAATTTGAAGAATGTCGAACCACCTCTTAGCCACTATTGTTTCTAGGGGTACTCTTTCCCTGACTAATAGTCACTGTCAGGGTGCCATTTATCAGTTAAATATCATGTAACCACCTGAGAAATTGTACGTCGAAGTTGTAGGATGTAGCATGTTGGATATGAGGTATTTTGTCAGATGAACTTACTGAATCAACGTCGAATGTCACTAAATGCTGAGCGGATGAACAGAGAATCATCCGTCAACTGCCAGGATGAACTAGTTCAGTTAGCGTACTACAACTATTACCTGAAGTTATGTTGTGTGCAGGAGAGTTCTTTCGACTTGCGAAATTTGGCACAAACCAAAGCCAGACATTCATGTCATATCGCTCTATTGGGACATCTGGCGCAAAAGAATCGTTTTCGTCCGGACAGGTCGCCCGACCGGATGATGATGATGTCTTACAAAAGGATGCTTTGAGTATGTAGTCATAGCTATACTATGCTTGAAGTAAAACAAAATAATGATAGAATGATCACATCCGGTATATTTTATCATAAGCCAGATTAGTGAAACTTACTCAGAGTTAAACAATACAACAATAACAAGTGAAACTTTTTAGACGCTATTACAACTAATGAGTGAAATAAGAATCTTTGCTGTAAACGATATTACAGATTATAAGCAGTAATTTAACATAGAAACGAGCTGCAATTTCACTATTGAATATGTTTGAATTTTTATAGAACAGCTATATGAATATTACGTATTCTCTCTCATTCGATATATGCACACACACGTGCGCGCACACGTTATTATTTGGTTCACGTTTGATTTAGTTTCACAGCATTGTACATAGTATTGTATGAGGCAGGTTAATATAGTGCTTCTGTTCCCAACGTTTACTTCATTGTTTGCACATTCCATAATTTGCTGTTGTTCGGAAAGACCCCTTTTAATATTGTAAAGGCAGTGATATATGACACCCATTCCATGAAAACGTACATTTACATAAATAGAACTAAAGTACTTAATGCAATGCGACAAAATACTATTTAACTAAACGAAGAAATTAATTAATTGAATGTGGCCATTTATAGAGAATGGGTTGATATTTGTTAAGTAAAGTGAGAACTCCGGACCTGTTACGAGACAGCTTCAACTAAGCTTAAGCTATTTATACATACTGGAATTTACAATTACTGCGAAAATATATGGACATTTTTGAAGAAAAGCATAAAGTAATGTTAATCTTCTGGGTAAGAGAATTATGATTATTATTCCTGACTTATTCTTCATTACCGGTCTAAATTTAAATGATAGACATTTTTTTATGTATTTTTACTCAATGCATCATATTAACTCCAAAGTTCGCTATATGTTTTACACGTAGAAGAATTTCCTTGGGCTGCCTTCATTTAAGATCATCACTGGTAAGAGAGAGACTAATCTAAGATTTGAAAACAGAGAACAAATTGACGCTGAATTTATTAAATTATGATGTCCTGTTTAGTCAATATTAGCGCTTATTGAGCAGACTTATAAACAAAGATGATTCAGATTTCATTACCCCACTTTGTATGTTATTCATTGTTTTCAGTCATACTGAAGACGATAGAGTATCATTTAAGAAATGTGGCTTCTATGTGTAACATAATAAACGAAACCGTAGAACCTTCGTTATCGATTACGTTATTTTATTTTTGTTAGAGTCTTGGTACTATCTCTCGTGTTTACGTTCTGTTTCTTTAGCAATTTTTTAATGAAAATGCCGCTACTTCTTTATATGTTTGCATTATTGAAGAAATAGCTGCCCAATTACGATGTCAATTTTGAACTAATTGGACAATACTTGATGAATGTGGGTATATTGTCGGATTATAACAAAAGACATTAAATATTTTAAAGTTACCAAATCTCTTTTGGTATAAGATTATATATAACGTCTGAGAATTAGGGAAGAAATTAAAAAATATCAAGTGTTGAATAGAAATTTTTGAAATACTGAATAATAGACAATTTCCAGTGATAGCTTAGAGATTTCCTTACAAATATAAAAAAAAAGAAAGACGTTTTTGGTGAGAGATCAGAAAAATATCTGACAAGAGTAAAGCAAAGCGTGACATTGATGATAATACAAAGAGTTTTAGTATATCTTTACCAAAACTTGGAGGTCGTTGGTGTCTGTTTAAGAATTAATAATTTATAATTTAAAAATGAAGGTGGAGAGGTTATCTTTGTAATGCCATAACAGCTAAAATAAATAAAATTTGGCGAAATTATAAAAACTTGTCATTTTGTTTTCTTTTAAATAATTGACAAAGTTTTAAGATAAGAGCCTTTTAGAAACGTTACTAAAATTTCAGTATAATAGGATATTTTTTCATAATAATCTAGTAACATATTGGCAAGAACATTAACAAAAATATTCAAAATTCAATGAAGGAAAGCTAAATTTTATATTAACTGACAACAGTAGTTGTCACATTACGTGTAGATTTCAAGGTAAGGTTTGTATTGGTAAAGTATAAAGGTCACAGCTCTGAGAATTAATCAAACTTAACAGATGGTAGGTCTTAAGAAATCACCTCAGATAGTATTTTTGAAAATATTTCATTATGCACATAATTCCATAAGTTTTCGAAGAAAAATCGTCATGAAAAATTGTCGTTCTTTTTTTTTTGTGGAGAAATGACATGTTTTTGTAGAAATACTTTCAAAACATTCCTTATTAATGGAAAAAATATATAATTTGAATTTAAAGGTTCCAGGGATTTACTTATATCTGAATTCATTCGGATTATTGTATTGTAATAATTTGTTTGGCACATTATAATATTTCATACTATAACGATTTCATATAAGGAAACGTCGTATATGTGTGTGTCTTTGAGTCAGTGTTTGTTCCACAACACTGCCTGACAACCGGTGTTGGTGTGTTTATCTCTCTGTAACTTAGCAGCTCAGCAAAAGCGCTTGATAAATAAATGCCAGGCTTAAAAAGAACTATTGGAGTCAATTTGTTCCAATTCTTCAAGGTGGTGCTCCAGCATAGCCTCTGTCTAGAACAAGATAAAAGATAGATTTCCCAATTATTTTCTCACGTTTCAAAGCTTACCCACTCTCAGATTCACTTTAAATCTTCTAAGTTTTTCATCTCCTTCAATTCCAGTCCACTTACAAACACAGAACAATTATTTTTCATCCTTTTTCCTGTCGTTCTCAATTGTATCCATAGTTTCATACAAGGCCTGACCTAGGAAGTGCAGGACCCAATATAGAGAACTGTCAGTGGGGATCTCTGCCCTACCAAACCTGAACATTAATGACTTTTGCTTAGCGTTGGATGCCAATCCCAGCCATAAAAGCGTTGAGGTTTTGAGGCTCCACCATTAACCACAATCAAATATTAAAGTTCATCATTGAGTCATCTGTTAGAGCGTTGTGCGGGTTCCTCTCTCGGCCTGGGGCCCAGTTTGAGCAAATCTGACTAATTGGCTTAAAACTGGCCTAGGTTTCATAGACAAAGAATGAAGAAGTGTCTATCTTACAAAATATCAAATTCCAAGTGAAAATGTAGACTAGTCTACTCGGATTCGACTTTGTACTCTCTCTCTCTCTCTCTCTCTCTCTCTCTCTCTCTCTATATATATATATATATATATATATATATATATATATATATATATATATACACTCAGATACATACATAAATATAGAAACACACACACGCATATGTATGAATGTATGTATACATTATGCCATATATAAATGTTTATATCCATACATATCTACGTATAACAACATATATACATGTATATAATCTGTATAGAAATATTTGTCTGTAAATATACATGTATTTAGATTCACGCAAAGTTAAACATATGAGCATGTATATGAATTTTTGCGAGTGCGTATCAGTGTGTATATATTTATGGGTACGACAGCAGTATTAAAGAGTGGAAAGTTTAATATGGACTAAAGAGTGTGCACACTCACATACGCGTCCATCTATCTCTACACGCACACTCCCTGTACAGCAATTTGCAAAAGTGTGATGCACACTTGCTCCTGTGGTTTCATGGAATTCAACTCTTCTTTAAGCCGAAAGGTGACATCGAGCGTGGAGAGAAATTTAGACGCACGTGCGAGCGTACAGTCACCTAAAGTGAACTAAGAGACACACTAACAATCACATAAACAATTAATACACTCAACCTAGAAAGAAATTCACAAACATCATGTACATTTATGAATTAGTGACAGCTTTTGAGTCAGAGGATGTGGTCAGTAATTCATTTTCGATTCTCATTTGTGCGTTTATTCTTTTGAATATTATTTAAGAAAACAAAAATATAAATCATGAAGCGGTTCTCTCCTTTTAAAGGCAATGTTTTCCCTCTCTTCTATTTCTTAGTAAACTCCCCCTCTCTCTCTCTCCCTCTTATCCGATAGCAGCTGTAGGTGGCAGCACCAACAGTCCCTAATGTTTTTCCCGAATTTTCCAAATGTTTTTCTTTTATTTTATTTACATGCAAACATTTATATATACGGAAAATATACTCACAAACTTGATAACTTTTGTTTCTCGACTCTTTTCTGCATAATGATTTCCCTACTGCTTTAACGATCATTGTTTAGACCGTCTCTTTTTCTAATCTCCCTTTTCACTTTGAAATCCTGCAAGTTAGAAGCACGTAATGGCTTTGCGTTGTCTAGTTTTCCGTTTGTTATTCTTTGATAATAAAAGTACGAGTTAAAAAAGTGCTGCCTTTTCATATCTATTTCGAAATGTAAATTTAGTGCGAGTGCTTGATGAAAAGTAGAATTTTAAAATTTTACAAAACAAACTTTATTGGTCTTCTTGAAAAGGCTGATAGTATGAAGTTCAGTACTTGAACTTAAATCTGGTAATAAACTACGAATAAAATCTATCTTTTAGATGATTCCAGTACGTGTACATCTAGATTTTCTTTTTCTTAAAATCCATGCACACAGATGCATAAGCACACACTCACGCAGGCATGTGTGTGTGTGTGTGTGTATATATATATATATATATATATATATATATATATATATATATATATATATATATATATATATATATATATATATACTTTCCTCCAGCTATGTGCGTATGTGTGCGGCCGCACGCACGCACACACACACACACACACACACACGCACACATATGTATATAAGTACATATATAGTCAGTTAGTGGTGTGTTTATAAATGTGACTATGTACACGCTAACATTCTATGTGTGCGTGTTTGTGTATTTTTGTGTGTGTGTGTTTCAGTTTACGATTATGTGTGTTTTTACATACGTATATTAATGAGAATAAATATGACAGTAAAACTTTAAGATATTAGCAACCATATTTCAGAAAATAACCACTGAGCTGTTGGCTTATCTCAAAGCAAAATATTAGTATGTGGAAGATTTTATGCAGATAATTGGCGTATTTCATTGGCAGACATATCCAATAGCAATTGAGGTATAAAATTGCAGTTTTTGGCGATAAAATCACACTGGACATTAAAATATTTGGAAAGAGCTCTAGTTTATTATTTCTTTTTAGTTTTGTAGATATAAAAATGAGAAATTTTATTGGATGTTAGCAAAACAGCTGTGGAGTAAAGATATGACGCAAAACACACTGTGGAATAATTTAACTGTTAATATAGAATTAGATATCACAGAAATAAAAGAAAACTGCTTTCGGTAAGAAACAAGAAACAAAACAAAAATCATATATATATTGAGAGAGACAAATTTGTGCAAATATTAATAGAACCAATTTTCTCATATATTACGGATACAAAACACATTTATAGTAGACACAGAGAGTTACAATAAAGAATGCATCTATAATGCACATAATATTTGAACTCATATAAAGTACGTACACAAAGTTGTCAATTATGCGTTGTTCACAGATGCAAAGTCTATGATTCTGTGACTCTGAGTTCAACCAAACTGACTTTGTATGCCTTCATGGTTAGGAGAATCAAAGTAAAATTTGATACTCAGACTTTGTCAGTTTTAGTCTATGAAATATATTCTTAACTCGATCCAGTTCACGTGCTTAGTTTTCTTGACACTTCCTTGTTTCCACACAGTACTCAGCATAAGCTGCCACCCTTTATTGTATGATTTATTATTAAAGCAGCTTTTCATATTTCTCTTCTAAAGATCCAGAGAGCGTTAGAAAACGCTAATTCACTGTGAACACGCGCACACACACAGACATGCACACACATACACACACATTCACACACACACATGTATGTATGTGTGCTTGCACATATGTATGTATGTATATATATATATATATATATATATATATATATATATATATATATATATATACACACACACAAGGGGGTGCTGAAAAGTTACTGGTTTGGGGTAAAAGGAAATACAGGAGAATTAGCCAATTATTATTTTATTAAACATATTCCCCTCTCAGACCCACATACTTATTGCAGCAGTCCTTTAGTTTCTCTAAGCCCTGTAAAAGAACTCGGAATATTAGGCCTGCAACCAGTCCTTTCGTGATACTCTTAAAGCCAGAAACTTTTTCAGCTCCCTCTCGTAATGATATATACATATATATATGAATGAAGTAAAAAGTAAAGGAGTCAAAAGGAAGAGTAAGTACGGTTAGGCAGCTTTTTAATCGCTATAAATATTTCGATAAATACAGATCCTCGTATATACAGGATTTAAAGTTGAGTTTAAATTAAATTGTGCAACGATTTACCTGTATAAGATCTATATGTAACTCTTCAGGCGATACTCAGTTGCTGTCTCCGTAAGTAAATTTAGATTTCTATGCTACAACATCCACGGCTTTTTCTTTGAAAACGTATTCCTTACTCTTCCTTTTGACTCTTTTACGTTTTACTTTTATTTTCAGACACGAGGAATACTTAAGACTAGGATTGGTAGCATACCATAAGAATACTACCGGCTATTTGGGAACGAGCTCCATTTGTAGTCTTATACGCTCTTAACAGAACACACCTCAACTATATATATGTATATATATATATATATATATATATATATATATATATATATATATATATATATATATATGTAGTTGATGTTTTTCAGTACCTAGCGTGATCCCGTGTTTTGGCAGAGAAGGCCACTGCAATTCAAATCTTAACATTGTCTTAATAATACATTAAGGTATGAGGTCTGTTATATGCTGCAATAGTAATATAAATTTTAAAATGCGGCAGTTTTTTTTTCCATACGTAAAGTCTCTATCTGGTAATTAAGATTTTAAATATGTCCTCTATTATTAAGGTGTTGCTGCTCTACTGAAAATTTCACTTTCATGCACATATAAACTATAACAAAGACATCATCACTTACTTAAGAAAAGAGACTATATCATTTTCTCTACTATAGCACTTATTTCATCATCATTGTTTCTGAGTGGATGTATAGTAAATTTTCCTGTAGAAGCAACCGGCCTACTTGCATGATAGAATGACTAGCATTCTAATTAGTATGCTTTTCTTTCTCAGAAATAGTTCCTGCTAATAACTTAACGTTTTGCATATTAATATAATACTCATATTCGGGCGTTGCTAAACTTTTGATCTGTATCTATTGATGACTTGGTGGGAATACGTTATTTTTCATAAACC
>NC_142945.1:24120382-24135382 GCF_046866305.1 Octopus bimaculoides | reverse complement strand
CTTAAGCATCATGGTTTGCAAGGCGTACCGATACTCTGTAATTTGTTTATAATTATTAATCTACATCATTAACTGATTGTTATATTATTGCTGTTATTTCCGTTCAGAACAGGTTTGAACATTTTAATAAACTGTTTTCTTTTGTCATTCTTCCAACCTCACTTGTGTTATGTAGTTTTGAGACAGGAAAAATTAGAAACATTTTCTGACCACATTTCTCTATATGTTCGCTCAATGGAATTTGGCGAACATTGGTGTTCCGGATTTGTTGTCTGTGGACTTGTGAGCGTTCCGATAATGCATTCCCTGTCTCAACTATATAATTCCTCGCAACAACAATAATATAACAACCAGTTAATGGTGTGAATTAATAAATATAAACAAGTTACAGAATATCGGTATGCCTGGCAAACCGTGATGTATAAGAGCATGCGGATTGGTCATAAAAGTGTACTAACAATTAAGCTAGTTGGAGCGTTCTAAGAGGTACTAAAGTTGTCAAGAATTCAACTCTGAGTTTAATATATTTGAAATCTCATGAGTACTCTATGTATGAAACCGCTAACTTAACTTTATGAGCATCACAAAATATTTTTTTAAATGTTAAAATATCATAATAAAAATCGTGAAAACCAGACCATGTTTTAACTTTATTCAACTGATATATATATATATATATATATATATATATATATATATATATATATATATATATATATATATATATATATATATATATTTATATATATATATATATATATATATACATAAGTGCCAACCTAGTGTGGCGTCCTATATAGAACAGTGCTAATAACGTTTATAGCCCCAGGAAGACATCGCTTCCAGCTGGCTAACGACACACATTCAGCTGGAAGTGATGTCTGCCTGGGGCTATAAACGTCAGTAGCACTGTCCCGTATAAGATGCCACACTTGGTTGGCAAATATAAGTTACGATTTCCAATTGCTACTGTTTATATCTCGCTCAGAGATTTACTGTAGCTATATGCAAAAAAGAAAAAAACGCATTGCAGTATGTGACTTGATTTTTCTTTCTTTCTTTTCTTTTTGGTTCATAGGATTATGCTCAAGGTGGCTTCGTCAATCACCCGTGCCATCCTCGCTACATTCACCCGTCTTTTTTTGAAACATTCACTAGGCAAAACTTCCTTCTTTGTTCTCACCTTCCTCTTCAAGTGATACTTGAAGAAGATGATGAGAGATTCACCAGAGAGGAAAGTGTTTGTCTCTAGACATTTCAGTCGCGTCCACCAGACACATTCTTTCGCCATAGTCACAAGTATGTTGAAAATGGCTCTTCCCTCACGCTTCCTTCCTTGAAATGAGAAGGAAGAACCATTTTCGGTAGGTCTTTTCTGTAGGCTTTTCTTTCCACGGGTAAACCTAATCTGTTTCCCCTTTTTACACTATGACATTTCTGTGATACACGATCCCTATTGATCGTTTTTTTAACGATCTCTTTTGATCGAATTTCTGCCCCCCGTTTCCTTTTTTTTTTTTTTGTCTTTTCCTTCTCTTCCCAAAAAGAAAAGCTCTACTTTGTAATTTGTCTCCTCTGTTTTCAGCCCTGTGTTGCCAATAAAGAAACACACACACACACACACACACACGCACACACACACGCGCACACGCACACACATACACACACATATATATATATATACACATACATATATACAAGAGTTAAGGAATGGAGTAGATAAGATCCGGGTTACATATGTTACATAGCCAGCGGAACATCGGAAGTGGTGAATATATATACTATAATGGAGAAAGCTGCTTATGAATTAGGTGCGTAACAATTACTAAAAGTGCTAAAAGAAAGCAATCAATAAAGTGTTAACTCTCTACTGGAAATATTTTTATAAATTTATGTACTAAGAAAGTTCTTATTATTTCGATTTCTCAAGTTTATTGAATTTTTTAACTCCACTTTCTCGCAAATTTAAATATTCATTGCGTCCAGTTTTTCAAAAATTTTAATATTCATTTCATTCACTGTAATGTATTCCATTTTTATTTGCAAAGTCTCTCACTTTCTCTTTTAATGTTTTCATTTTATGTTTTAAGTCGCTGTTTGGAAAGCTGACAGTTTATTCTATTAATGTATATGTAATGTAAAAACATTACTTATTGAATGAAATTTTTTTAAATACCTGCATAATTTTTGTGAAAAGAATTTTAAAGTGATTTTGTTGTTATGGCTGTTTGGAACGCTATACGCCTTACAATAATAACTACCCGGACCGATTTTGGCCATTTTCCTTTCTAACTTAAAAACCATGAGAGGAGCCTTTACAGTAGAGAAGCAAAACAAAACAAAACATATAGATATTTTCAGAGGAAAAAATGAACAATTCAAAGGAGATTTCGTTGTTTCTAACACAACCTAAACCACTCTCCTTTTTCACTCTCACATGTATTGATGGATTTTCAATATTTTTCTCCGATTAAACATATTTTATGTAATAATGAAACCGAAGTAACACACCCGTGGTCCATTGGTAGAAGAAAAACAACAAAATAAATTGTCATCTAAATTTTTACCCCCCCCTGAATGAAGTGAAGACGTGTGTGTGTGTGTGAGTAAGAATAATAATTTTCTAACCGAAAAGTATGCTATTAAAATGAATTCACGTTTATATAACTCTTTTTTGTTTTAAATCAACAACACTTGCAGTGTGGAATATGTTTGTAAGCCATTCAAGAACATACAAAAAGTTAGTTTCACTTCAACATCTAAATTTCATTTCTGTGAAAATATTTTCGTCGCTTCAAAACCGCGACCTGTTCACTGACGAAACTTCGTGTGCGTCACTTTCGTGAAGTTTTGTTAGTGAACAGGTCGCGGTTTCAAAGCGACGAAAGTATTTTCACAAAAATGAAATTTAAATGTTGAAGTGAAACTGTTTTGAGGGTTCTTGAATGGCTTACAAACATCTTCCACGCAGCAATTGTTTTGTTTCAGCTCACAAACTCAGGTCAAGTCATTTGCTATGCAAGTGCATCTCCAGTATTTTATTTTCTAAACAGAAATAATCGGGTTCAGGGAGTAGGGTTGCAAAAAATTCAAAATTTCTCAAATTTTCTGTTTTATAAGATATAAATGTATTTATGGGGAAAACATTGAAAAAAAAACATCAATACACGCGACAGTGATAAAGAAACGAGGAGAGTTGTCTTTGGATGTGCTAGAAACAATAGCAAATCGCCCTTAAATCACTCACTTATCCCTCTGAAAATATTACCAATCTTTAAAAAAAAATTACCGAAAATGCTCTGCCCCAGGGTTTTGAAGTGCAACGAAAAGATTAGCCAAAATAGCTCTGGCGTGGGGTGATGAACAGTTTTCAAAACATTTTTCATACAAAGATGCACCCCAACCCCCATCATATCGAAGACTGTAATTTAAAAAACGGGGAAATTTGTGAAAACATTTTCCCCACAAATTTCTTTATAATCGTAATCAATGCCGATTGGAAGGGATTTGTATAAATTTTCATTAAAAGATACCCAGTTTCCTGAAAGTTATGAGGGGAAAAGTCAGATCATATGAATTTACAAAACACCTCTCTTCACCCACTCGGAAAATCACTATATTCTCATAAATCCCTATATACTCTGAAGCCAAAACATCTAAGCGGTATTTGTAGCAAATTTTATTAAAATGTATCCATTTTTCCGGATGTTATGAGGCAACAGAATCGGGGGCGTATACATCTGTAGTAATGTCCTTTTATATATACTATTTTCATTTCATAGTTATTTCGTTCATTGTTTGTAATGTTCTCTTTCCCCCTTTCACTCTCTCTCACATGCACTGCAAAGCTTACAGATGAGCTGTTGAATTGTAATCTTTATGTTGCTTTAGAGAGGAGGAGGTAAAACTCGACAAATTGCTTCTTCTTCTTTCGTTGGACTACCGTGATGTTTGTTCAAAAGAGAGAGAGAGAGAGAGATAAAATAATTAAAGCAATAATTACTAAGCAAGTGAACACTATTATACAAAGAAATAATTTGTCGTAAAATATAAAACTTATTAGAAAATTGGGAATCAAATGCGAAAATATTATCAAAGAGCAATCAGAAAACCGGCCGGAGAGCGGTCTTTCAGGTAGTATACACACACACACACACACACACACACACATGTAGATATATATATATATATATATATATATGTATATATATATATATATATATATATATCTACATATACACGACGGGCTTCTTTCAGTTTCCGTCTACCAAATCCACTCACAAGGCTTTTGGTCGGCCCGAGACTATACTAGAAGATACTTACCCAAGGTGCCACGCAGAAGGGACTGAACTCAGAACCATGTGGTTGGTAAGCAAGCTACTTCCCACACAGTCACTCCCATATATATATATATATATATATATATATATATATATATATATATGAACTGTTATTTCGTCTATGTGAACCACATTAGTTTCTTGAGTCACCACCTCTAATGTTAGTACTTTTCATGGCGCCTAAACTTTAAAACGTTTATTCCTTATTTTGTACGTTGAATTTGCTGTAAGTTGTTCGCAGGAATAAAGTATGTAAGAATCAAAGAAGTAGTGTGGAGGAGGTAATGTTTACTGTATATACCGTTCCGTTAGATTTCATCTCAAACTCTTGAAAGCTTTCAGCATAAACACTAAATTACAACAAAACAGAAAAGGAAAGAAATATATCTCTTAATATGTAGTTTTTAAATGAAATTCTTTTAAAATAAAGACTGTTCTTAACGTAGAGGAAGCCCTTTTGAAATATTTTCATCCCATTCAATATTCATGTGATTAAAAGATATAATGTAATTATTTCTTTTGATGTTTCAAGCTTGAAGTGAAATGAAATACATTTTAAAGGTTTTCTTCCGCAATTTGCCATCTTCTTTATAAACTTCAGTTTTCAGTCGTTTTATTTTGGTTGTTCACACTTCTAATGAAATTTTAAAATGTATACAAATATGCGTGTGTGTATGTGTGTGTCTATGTGATTTGTATGCATATTTGCTACTTACTACTCACGCACACAGACACACAGACACACATACACACACACACACACACACACACACACACACACACACATATATATATATATATATAAATGGTTATATTTGAGTATATTTATAATCAGAGTGGAATGGGGTAAACGGTTCATTAGAACAGAAATAACTTGAATGAATTATGATATTCCACTTTCCCCGATTATGCAAATGTTCAGTTACTAATTTAAGAGTAAGTTATGGTAAGTATGGGAGGACGATTTACTCAAGTACAAACTTCAAAGTAGTGGAGGAAATACTCGCGTAAACTCTTCAAAATAGATCTACATCATGGCCATAGTACAATGACAGATTCCAAAAAAAAAAGAAAAAATAAAGGCACGCACACACACACACACACACACACACACACACACACACACACACACACACACACACACACACACGCACACATATATATATATATATACACACAGAGTCTGATATTCCTATACAGTTAGATAAAATACATTTACAGTTGACTTTGTCTTTGATCCTTCTGGACTTTATAAACCATATATCATGTATGTCGCTAGGCCCATTTAATTATCTTAGTATAATTTTTCACGTTTATGATGTGTACCTATAAGAAAAGTCTATGTAAATCAAAAGAATCTTCCAATCTGATCATAATGAGTATTTTAAGTAACTTAAAGCCCAAAGTTCAAACGAAGCAGTAACTGTTAGCATGCTCATAACAATAGCGGTTGATTTGATTAGCTAGTGATGATTTGATCGAAGTTTTTTCTAGTACAGCTACGTGCATTTTGCTTCTATTTCAGACACTGTGTATGGCAAATGGTTGCAGGCGAGATCTCGCTCCTGTCTCGGACGTGGTAATGGCTACCGGAGAGATCTCGTACAAAATGGCGCTGGCTTCTTGTGCCTCACTACAGGGGCTCCCCGCTGAGAGCGCTAGTGCGAAATTAGAATGATTGTTGCACGCACGAAAAGCAAAGATGGCCACCGATCGCAAAAAACAAGATGTGGTAGAAAATGTGATACAGAATGTGATAAGTCGAGAAAAATAACTACAAGCAGATTGTTAGAACGGTAGATTGTGACTTGAATATGAATAGAGGTAGAAGTTGAATTGTACAGTGCCCATTTAGAAACCTACTCGTTGTTTCGCACGCATTGTCTCCCCACTTCTAGGTTAAGGGAAATTAGATATTCTCATGTTTAGAGCTCTCCTATGGCAATTTGCCGCTTACTGTACAGGTAGATACTGAAATATATGTTGCTGATTTATGTTTTTAAGCGTGATACTAATCTAATTTTCTTTGTGTTCGACTAAGGAAATGTCAGCATGTTAATTTATAGTTATAAACCAATTTATTCAAATTTAATAAGAATCCACTCAAGCAATCCACGCTAACCTAAGAAACTGATAAAAACAAACGAAAACATACAAGTAATAACAAAATAAACTATAACAAACTGAAACGGAAATCTTATGCTGAAAAGATTGTTGAAAATTATTTTCAATAGCTGTCAAAAAAGAAACTAACACGAGAACAGCTGTAGCCACTTCTTATTTTAATAGGTTCTTCAATTTATTTACAGATATAAATATGAAATAAAAGTAGTTTTGGACTTATTTTCGAGTTTTACTCAGAGAAGAAGAAAATAAGAAATTACATCAAAGAAATGTGCTATTTTTAGCTATGTACATTCTGTTGAAATTGGTGAAAAAAAAATTACGAGCAAAGCAAAAGCAAGAAAATATTAAAAGCTCTTTAGAAAACTTTTAAGAGCTAGACAATATCGTAGAAAATTTTATTAAATTAGTAACTTAGACATGAAAACATTAAAATTAAATATATTTTTCGGATTATTTAATTCGCATCATGAATAAGAAAAACAGTAAAAGAATATTGGCAACATTTCAATGTCAACGTTGCATTTGTTGCTGAATTAATAGGGCCAAATGTTTTGGCATTTTTTGTGTGACTTGTTTTGACAGGAGTGAAATATTTTAACTTCTGCTTACATATTTTTAGAAACTACAAATAAAGAATTTGAGCATATAGATATATATATATATATATATATATATATATATATATATATATATATATATATATATATATATATATATATATATATATATATAAATATCTATTCTTTTTGCCTCTCGCTATGTATTTTTACTTGTTAATATTCGCCTATTACCAAGAAAGTGGTGTCGCCTCATACAGAAGGATGTTAAAGTGGGTGATTTAATAGCTGTTCCGAGTTCCAGTTAGGCTGCAGATGACCTTGCGTTTTACTCTTTCGATATCGATAAGCCTCCTCACTCAAAATGTAGGGACTAGTGCCTATAGTATAATGTATATATAATACTAATTAAATTTCAATCATTTGTACTTAACAAAATCTTAATTGTTAAACAAATTAGCTTGAAGAATTTGGCTACGTCTCTTGCAAGTTCAAACTCCACCTGATCAGCTTTGCCGTATATCCTTCAGAATGCCCCAAGTTAAAGTTGCTAATGTTTTTGAACTCAGGAATGTTATTAATGTAAAAATTGATTTAATAAATTTGTAACATTGCACCAAACATTGGTTTATTGACTATGGAGTGCGAAAAGTGTGGTGCACAGGCGTAGCTATGTTGTAACAGGCTTGCTTCCCAACTACATGTTTCCAGGTTCATCCCCCACATCGTAACACCTTCAGCAAGTATCTTCTCCTATAGCATCGGGTCGACCATAGTTTTGTGAGCGGATTTGGGAGGTGGAAACTTGATGAATCCTGTCGTATATGTATGTATGTGTTTAAGCGTGTATTTGTGTCTGTGTTTGTTCCCACTTTCACTTGACAACCGATGTTGGTGTGCTTACTTCCCTGTAACTTAGTGGTTCGGCAAAATGAGAGGGATAGAATAAGTTCCTGGTTTTGGATAAAAGACAATACTTGAGGTTCAGTTAATTATGATTTTATTCAACGTATTCTCCTCTCAAATTTACACACATATTGCGTCGGTCCTTTTGTTTTTCTAAGCCCTGTAAAAGGACTCGGTAAGCTAGGCCTCTAAACAGGCCTTTCATGACACCTATAAAATCAGGAACTTCTCAGCAGCCCTCGTCAAAATAAAAGAATAATAGATTTAAACTTTAAAGGATATATATTGTAACAAGTTAAATTAAGCGTTTGAAGAAGGTAAAAATGAGAAAAGAATATTTGTTAATTTTCCCATTTTCGCGACCATTGGTTATTGACTTCTTGTTATTTAGCATTTAGCATTTAATATTATTAAATAGTCTTCTCTTTGCATTTTAATCTCTTACATTTCTGCATTTTATCTCAGAATAGTATAATCCTTAGCTAACGAAGTATTCGTTATATTATAAGAGTTAATTTTGTTCTTTGATATCAACACAATTCTTATGGAATATACTGTGGCGAAACGTGTTCATTATTTCTACGCCGTCGTTGCTGCAGGCACAGTGTGTTCAGAGCAATAGTATCCAATACGTTCATCCATTTTTTAAGTAGCATTGCTCGATTTGAGGGAGATTACGAAACTATTTCTAGCAGGTATAGAAAATACAGATACGCTCCGGCATTGGCTTGCAGATGATATAAGCAAAAGTAAATGGAATAAGCACAAGGTAATGGAATTTCGTTAATATTTCAAAGAAATAAACAGAATGGAATGAAATATGCACAATAATTCTGGTTTAGTGAATATGCGTGCTATTTCATTACTCACATGAGTTGTGAGTTTAGTCAACGAAATATAGTCTTGGTGAGTAGATTACGCCATAGACATAAAAGCTTTTATCGAGCTCGTATTTATAAATCTATAGACATTATTTGTGTCATGCTACAAGGATTATGGCTGGGAAATATAAAAATCTAATTCATATCCTTGCTACAACAAAGCTCTTAAGTTATTACTGTAATACCTAACATTTTCACAAGGACATTTATATTCCAAAATAGAACGTTAATCGATTGAATTAACCATAGTACATGACCAGTATTGATTGATTTGAAAGCAGTGTCAATAAGAAATATAAAGCCAAACATATACTGGGATTCATCCAATTGATTATATCCCTTCTCAATAAATCATTGGAATATACCACTGTATGAAATATCCTCTTCATTTATGTTATATTTTTTACTAGCGCTCATCATCTGTCGATGGCGCTGATACGACTTGGATTTCATTGACAGAGTAGACAGCATCAGTCACATTACCACACTGGTAGTTCTTTTATTAGCCTCCGAAAGACAAAACTTCTACTGTATCAAATGTGATTTGAAATCAACGAAATACAGCACAATATATAACTGTTGTTGTTTTACTGTCTTTTGAGAACAGACTATATCAAATATAACTCTGTTGAAATGCTGTATTACCGTATTTATACTTTATAAAATTTCTTTGGAGGATTATTGCGCTAACAGCTGTCATTGGATATTTTATATTTATTTTGTAAAAATTCGTTTATTTGTTTAGAAACATGCCTTCTGTATACACCGGTAGAATATGCCACAACAGCTATTAGGTAAATTCTCGAAAATTCTGCAAACACAAAGCGTCAATCTAAAACAAAATTGCAAAGCAAAAAATGACAAACCGCCAAGTAAACACAGATTTGTACAACGCATACTGCAGTTAGTTATGAACATAGAAACAAAAGCAGTAAATCTTGTGACAATGTTGCTAGACAGACCATAATTCTGAATGAGAATCAACACTCAGGAAGAAGGTATATGAAAAAACTTATGCTTCTTAAACTGATGATTTTATAAAGAAAAAGCTTTAAATTAAACGATAAGGATAGCGGGATAATTCCGGACGTATGTCAATAACAGACACACCAACATATATAGGGCAAGATAAGGCCTTTCAGCTCTTTAGCTGATCATCTAAGAGAAGGTAATTCCATTCAGATTGTGCGTCCTGATAACTACTGGCTTCATGACTTTTGTAGGCCCAAACCAATATAAGTTTCAAGGACAATAGAGTGGGACTGAAACAGCACGAGCCATGCTCACTGAAATAATATTTATCGTGCAGGTCATTCAGCAAACCAAGATACCATTACTAACAACAACAGCATCTTTCGTTTTTTTAAATATTGAGCTAAGAACACTACGCAGCTGTGTTTTGCTGAACACTCATTCGTCGAAACGACAAGTGTCCAGTGGTAGCAGCAGCAGCAGCAGCAGCGAAAGCAGCAGCAGCAGCAGCAGCAGCAGTAGTAGTAGTAGTAGTAGTAGTAGTAGTAGTAGTAGTAGTGGTGGTAGTGGTATTGGTGAATTTGGTAGTGGTTGTAGTGTTGGATGTTTTGGGAGAAGCACAGCGGCATCGATAACAGAAGCGGTATTGAAATCATTTGATGATTCTATTATAACAGATTTGTGAAGCGAATACAGGATGAAAAATAAAAGATAGGTAAGTTAATATGTAAGACAGCTTCCTTGGCATTTGAATAACCCAATAATTTAGTTAAGGAAAACTAATATTGTATTCTTATATCTAAACTATCTAATAAGTAGTTCAGTTTTTCAATTTGAAAACGCTCTATTAAACTGTTGGAATTGACAGAACATTTTATATAATGATAAGCATTTACAAAAATTATTCGAACAGTAACAAAAAAGCTACAACAACCTTATACTTACGTTCCAAATAAACTGCCAAGAAGAAAACTTAGTTTCAGAAAATTTATAATAACCATCTCTGCCAAGAATTTGAAATTCTGTAACTTCAATCAGCACCGCCGTTGTCGTTGTCATATTCGCGATAATCCTTCTCCTTACCATTTTTTCTCCTCTTCATCACAGTTATTATAATCATAATACATCTCCTCTTCATCCATCTCATCTCTACTGTCTTCCTTATCATCATTCCGTGCCAGAATTATTGAACGTTATCATAATCATTTCCGTCGTTTGAACACATACTTTCTACAATAGATGCCACATGCTGGATAGTTTTGAAACACACTATTAATAGGTGATCTATCACATGCAAAGCCCAAACTATCGAGTTCGCATTTCTCTACACTTTTCCCTCTCCGATAAAACTGTTTTCCTTGATGTGCTTCTAAATTGATTATACCTTTTTCCAAAAACAATCACAACATGTTTTTATTCATACATTTACTATTATACTGGCTGTCCCAAAAGTCACTGATGGGTTTCAATTTTTAATAACTTCCTTAACTTTACACATAAATGCATGACATTTTGATACAGCATAAAGGACATAATGGAAATTAATATGCACAAGTCAAATTTTGCAACACCCTACATCGCATATGAAAAATTACATCACTTAAATGGCAGCCGTGCTCTTTCCAAAACTTGCACGATAACACCCTCAAGAGTTTCAGACCCCCTTCTCTGATTTCTCCATTGATTTTCCCCTTCAGTTGCACCAAGATATCCGGTTTGTCGACGTAAACCCTTCCTTCTCCGGGCTAGTTAAGTCTGTAGAACGTGAAGACCATTCAAGGTAAGACCTCACACGTGGTTCCAGCAAGATGGAGAAACAGCTCATACTGCAAGAGAAACAATGCAGTAGCTACGCAGTGCTTTAGAGAGAGAATAATCTCCCGCTACGGCAATGTCAACTGGCCTTCACATTCCCAAGACTTGACTAGCCCGGATTTTTTCTTGTGGCATTACCCTGGTGCAACTGAAGGAGAAAATCAATAGAGAAATCAGGGCAGTAGTGTCTCAAACTTTTGAGGGTGTTATGGTGCAAATTTTGGAAAGAGCATGGGCGTGCGAAACCGAAAATGGCTGCGATGTCATTTTTCATATGTGATGTAGTAGTGTTACAAAATTTAACTTGTGCATATTAATTTCCATTATGTCCTTTAAATTGTATCATAATTTCATGCATTTATTTGTAAAGTTAAGAAAGTTATTAAAATTGAAAGCCATCAGTGACTTTTTGGACACCCTGTAGTAGTGTACTTCACACATTTATCAAGCAATGCACTGTTACTGAGCAAATGAGAAATCTTCTCGGTGGTCACAGCACTTACGGGAAATATGAATCATTTCTCCATCAAGGTCATACCTTATATCCAATGCCATGTCCGTGTGGAAATCTCAAGACAGTTGTTTTGAATTGAAGAATATGTTGCGAGTGGTGTTTGTGAGGGGTGTTTAATAAACGAAATGTATGCAGAAACCGTCGCTCACCAGCACGTATATTTGTGGGGGTGCGATGCATATAGAGACATGCATGTATAATCATACATATTTATACATATTTTTATATACATCTTAGGGGTCACTCGCAAGAGAGTACGTCCCTGTCAGTTGCATATGCAAAAAGAATTTGTTTTTCAAATGTAAGTGTATAAATAACTAGTTGGAGTGAAGGAATAGTTGGAAATACAACCAAAAATAAAAGGATAATGTGAGAGAGAAGTGACACTGCAGATGGATTTTGCAAAAGACAGTTATGCCAAAAGTGCAAAATATGCTTAGAAGTCTGAGTTCAAAGTGTACTTTGAAATTGTCTTAATGAAAACAAAAAGTCCTCTCGGAATCATGCACCTGAAAAAAAGATGATGCTAGTATTTAGTAATCAAATTCATTGTTTTTTGCTTTTAGTAGGAAATTTTGCTCTACGCGTGATTGTATATCTAACATAGAAGGATGCTTCCTTGAATTTTGTGTCCATTTAGAGTTGCAGATTGAAGTAATGAAGGCTAGACCTAAATGTAATGAAGTAATGAAGAGTAGACCTGAATGACGAGTTTAACAGATAGGTTGGTTGAAGATTTAAGATGGTTTCATTTTCAATATACATATGTGTATGTGGGTCAAGGAAGAACGAGAAAATCGGGTAAGATTAAATGCGACTATTTATTCAACCCGTTAAAGAGTATTAACTCGGCAAAATTGTTGAATACATTTTAAATGATACTGTCAGAAAATATACACATTGGTTTCTCATGCAGTTGGTTCGTGGATAGAGCAGGGAAATGGATACGTGACACGGCTTTTTCTAGAAGAAAGGACCAGACGTTCGAGTAAATGGCTACGTGCGACATAGACTTCCTCTCTGCCGAGATCCGAACTCAACTGCGCATTCCAACTCACTGAAGAATACCAGGAAAGGTTCCTCTTTTTAAAGCTGATGATAGGCACCAGCGAATAGACATATTTGCTCGCGCTCGGTAGGTCTGTTTTTATCCTGTATTCGCTTCACAAATCTGTTATAATAGAATCATTTTATCATTTCAGTACCGTTATCGATGCTGCTGTGCTTCTCCCTGTTGAAAGACTCGACCAATACGTGACCACTTGTAGAAATCAACGTATGAGCCGATATTTGGGTATCTAAAGGTAGACAAGCAAATTGTGAACATATACTTGTTTCTGCTTCAATATACGTCATCAGCATGATTTTGTGCTGTTGGGATAAATTAGAACGATTGTCGTGCTGATGACAAAGAAGAAGCTTTGAACCACCAAAGTAGCGAAGATATACCATTACATCCTGTATTTATTTGTTTGACTAAGTGTTGAAGACTGTCAGTAAAAATTGTAAGAATAGAAAGCTAACCAAGGTTTGCTCTTGTTACAGCATTATCGATTAAATCTCGTGAATGCATACAATAATAGCCTAACACAAATGCATAACAAATACTTGCTACAACAGGATAAGCTACTAAATCATTTACCATTGCATGGGCTGTGTGGTAACATGAAATATCAATCATAAGTGCAAAAACAACAGTCAAAAATACAAATGAAGTACATAGATTTTATGGTATGCTATGATATCCCTCTTCTCTGTGTCAATGCCAAAGGTACATATAATTTTAGAAAACCGTAGCCGGAAAAGATTCTTCAAAATCTGGGTCGTATATGGACTTCAACTACCTACATCAATGCAAAACATTTATTTGCCGCTTTAGAACAAGCACTTCGGCTTAGATGCAATGAGAGAGATTGTGCTACATTAACACTCATGAAAAAGAAATTTGGGTAAGGCTATTATTGTACACATTTACGAGATTTAATCAATAATGCTGTAGCCGGAGAAAACCTTGGTTAGCTTTGTATTCTTGCAATTTTTGCTGGTAGTCTTCGACACCTAGTCAGACAAATACAGGATTAAATAGAATATCTTCGCTGCTTTGCCGGCTCAGAGCTTCTACTCTGTCATCAGCATGACAATTGTTCTAATTTATCCCAAGGAGACAACTGTCGTGCTGATGATAACTATTGTGGTAGAAACACGTGTTCACAATTGCGCTTTTTATCTCCAAATAATAAACATGCCATTTGCCTTAATAGAATGTCAAATTTGGAGAATTCTTCATACTTGCGATTATCTTCCCTTGTCGCTTGGAGCTGGTTCCAGTTACCACTTTGAACTTGTTACACATCCTCTAGGGGTGGAGCCGATTGAAATAAATCAAGAGATACACAGTGGCCGGGGAGAAATATATTGTTATTCAAACGCACATCATCAAGTAAAATGGTGAAAGATTATAAAAAATTAAAATACAGGTGTTAAAAACCGTAACAGACGGATGAATGCTACAAATGTATTAGAAATGGGTGTTGTTGGACATAAAGTTGTTATTCTATATAACACGCAGGATGAAGAATGAAATTTAAAATTGAATTAACCCTATTGATAACGCTAAATTATGAATGTACTGACAAAACAGAAATCAACTTAAAACACATAATGCATAATGCAAAGCTGAGGCAACTAAGATTCTCTACTTCAGTTAAAATCAAAATTAAATTCGGGTTAATTACGCAAGAGCCGTTTATAACTAGACATTGATTTCGTAAATATGTTTATTAAGTTTCTATCAGTTGATCAAGTAATATTTCAAATGATTTTCTGGGAATCACGCAGTTCGTTTTTATTATCGTTCTAAATCCGTTTCTCATAATGTTATTTTCTTT
>NC_142945.1:23975382-24115382 GCF_046866305.1 Octopus bimaculoides | reverse complement strand
TTTACTGTCTTTGTTCTGTGTTCAAATTCTGCCAAGGTCAACTTTGCCTTCCATCCTTCTTGGGGGTCAATAAAATAAGTACCACTTGGGCACTGGAGTCAGTACAATTGACTTATCCCCTCCTGGAACTTTCTGGCCTTGTGCAAAAATTTGAAAGCCATATGGATTTGTTGCTCTTGTTTATCAGATTGAATAAACTTGTAATGAAAACTATTCAAGCCACAGCCATCATATCGCACTGTGTAACTTGGATTACATTGTTTGAATTTGTGGAACCTTTTCAAAAAGAATGCATGTGATTTGAAGGATAATTGGTTACCATTTCTAGCAAGTCAAGAGACCATGTACGAATTTACACATTGACTCAATTGTTAATTAATATGTAATATAAATAGAATATGGCAAGCTAGCAGAATCATTAGCATATCAGATAAAATGCTTACTGGCATTTCATCTGTCTTTATATTCTGAGTTCAAATTCTGCCAGTGTCAACTTTGCCTTTTATCTTTCCAAGGTTGATAAAATAAGTACCAGCTAAACAAAAGGCTCAATGTAATTCAATCACCTCTCCCCCAAACTAACTGGCTCTGTGCCAAAATTTGAGACTATTATGCTGACAGAGTAACTAGCATGCTGCGAAGAATACTTAGCAACATTTCATCTGTCATTACATTCTGAGTTCAAATTCTGCCAGGTCCAGCTTTGCCCTTCACCCTTTCAGAGTCAATACAATAAGTACTAGCTGAACACTGGGGTCAGTCTAATTGACTTTTCCCTCCCCCAATATTGCTGGCCTAGCACAAAAACTTCAAAGCAATATTATTTACATTATTTACATTTGACGGATATTTGTCCTCATCTTTGTTAACACAACATTTCAGCAGATATACCCTCCAGTCTCCATCAAGTGTCTTGGAGAAATTTCGAACCTGGGATCTCATCCTAAGGTATTTTTCGATGTTATTATTATTATTATTATTATTATTATTATTATTATTATTATTATTATTATTATTATTATTATTATTATTAAAAAAATTTTTTTTATTATTATCAGTATTATTATTCAAGTCAGTGCCTGGAATCGAACTCGGAATCTTGGGGTTAGTAGCCCGTGCTCTTAACCCCAAGATTCTGAGCTTGATTCCAAGCAGTGACATGAATAATAATAACAACAACAACAACAACAAATACCTTAGGAATGAGAACACAAGTTCAAAATTTTCCCAAGACATCTGATGAGGGCTGGAGGGTATATCTGCTGAAATGTTGTGTTAACAACAAACAAGATGAGGATAAATATTCGACAAATATAAATAATGTAAATAATGTACGTAATTTCTCATCTCTTAAATATAGAACAATATGTAATATAGCTGGGACAAACAGTTAATATATATCTTTAAAAGAGGCAGGTTATTAACTGAATACTATGGTAGCAAATGTACTGAAGTGTAATATATAGTTTCATATTCTTCAAAAGATCTTTGGCTTCAGTTTTCATTAAAATAATGTGTACTTAATTAATACCAGTAATATATGGAGAGATGATTCAAACAACTGTTTCTGTTACTTATATGTTGTCCTTGTGTACTAAATTAAATGGAATAGTAACTTATATATAACCTGTTAGTTCATAACTTATCTAGAATTGAAACATAATGATATATAATCCAATTGTTAACAAATGACGTTTATAATCAGGATTGTATATGCCAATGTGTGTGTGTGTGTGTGTGTGTAAAGACAAAGGGGAGTAGATGAAGCAGATAAAGAAAGAGAATGCATGCTTATGTAAACATAGGAAGAAAAGAGTGAGAGAATGAGAATCTATATAACTCAAATACAACTTATTGGGATTCTTACATCTCTTGTTGGTAAAGATTATATTTTCCCTCTTCTATTAATTTAAGATATACCTAAAAGCTAACATATGCAAGTAATTATACACGCACACAAAGATTTACATATATTTATATCTATAAGTGTATTAATATATTCGTGTGTATATCTGTGAGTATGTATGTATTTTTCAACATTATTAATATTTATGAGAATGTGTATATACATTATTTTCAAGATTTTTATTTCAAATTTTTCATGACATTCTACTGAAAATTATCTGATTTTAATTTCCTCAATGTGAAGCTCCCATCTTTAGATTTAATGATTGATTTATATATGAATGGGGGACAGAGGGAGAAATATTTTTATCTATATTTATAGCACTTTGTTTCTTAAAGTTCAACTGAATATATAATCATTCCGAGATGTTTATTTGTATAAGGGATTGCAGAAAGTATTTCATTCCTACATGGCTGCTAGCATCTACACAATAAAATACATTCCAAACAACATATCAATTTCTTATATTTTGCGCATTGCACCTGTCATATATTCATGAGCATATATGTGTATCTGAAGAAGTGAGCATAATTTTGTACGACTTTCTGGAAACAGCATTGAAATCTCCCTTGAAGTATATACCCATCTCGAAAAGGAAGTTCATATCAGATAATATAGTCCAAGATACTTTGCTTGAATAAAGAATTAAAGGGTTATAGTTGAAATATTTGAAATCATTTGTCAGCTAAATAAATGGTTTACTTGAAACTAAACAGCAAAAACAATTTTCTCCCAACCTATGGTCCATATATGGGTAGATGTGTTCTATTTTCTTTAAAATTACAACTACTACAACGGTTCGTAAACTTTAGAATTTGTTAACAGATTATTATAGATCCAATGATGAAAGACATACAAACTGAGATCGTCCCATGATTTGTTTCTGAAATACAATTTCTCTTGATCATCAGGCACATTATGCCATATAACTTTCCTCTTCAGAACTGGTATTCTGTGATTAGAAAGAAACATTGTCTGCTGCTAGCTGCTGCTTCTAGTGGGTGGCTCAGTGACTGTGTAGACGTTGTTCACTGATCATGGCTTCAACATTGTTGCTTGTGCTGTTGTTCAGCTTCAGGCTACATCTGATAAGCAGTTTTATGATCAATGACATTGCAGCTGCAACATTCTTATTTTATATTTAAAAATAATGTATTTAAAACTACATTATTCTTGTGATTCTTCATTTTCTCAAGACTGTAGTGTGTAATTAGTGTGAGTTTGAATTTGAGATCAGTTTGTAGTAGAAATTTTGGTCAAACTCTATTCTAGCAGTTTAAAGTCTATGATTCCTAATGTGTATATAAAGCTAATTACTATCCTGTGTATAATCATGGCCCAATTTAAATTTTGAGTTTAGCTGTGAAAGGCAACAAATCACATCTATGTTAAATAATAAGTCTGTTTAAGGGAATTTGATGAGGAGGCCCATAGTAAACACCTACCAAAATTTATCATCCTCAAACTTCATATTACTGTCTACAATAATGAAAAACCTATTGTAAAATGTAGTCTTAAATACACTATCACTTAAATGTAATCTTAAATACATTTATCTACAAGATAAGAGATTTATGTCTGAAAGATCAATGATCAAAGAACTAATTGATCAAGGCTGACCTAAAATTGAATAACAACATTTGTTTAAGGTAATCAAAATATGAGAGTTAGTATTCTTACTGAACCTTCTGGAAGTAATAGTCAATTCTTTACCTCCAAATCACACCACACTATCATAAAGAGGAAGTATATATGCTTCATGAGGTCCAAGATATACTATGCCTGGTAATCCTGTCTTTTGACAGGATTGTCTCAAGGGGACTAAGTCTAGTGTATAATTGGATTCTTCTATTATGCTAATTTTGTTCTTATGTAGTTTCATATGCTGAATTGTTTTAATGTTATCTCCATGGAAACTTCAGTACTAATGCTTGAGTAAGAAGTAACAATACTTTTTGAATCCTATACACAGTAAGCCATCAATCTTTTGGTCCAATATTATTTCTTGCAACACTACAACCCTTGGGTATGCATATATATATATTGTTATCCCTATCTACATATTCTAATCACTCCTACCATAGAATTCGATCCCTCGAATGAACTAGTTGTATACTACCTCTATTCAGAAAACTCAGAAATACTCATCTCTCCTCCTGCCATTATTCATACTCTCCTCAACTTTCTCTCCAGAATGTCAGCTCTCTAGAATAGCTTTTCTCCAGATGTCTTTCCAGCTAACAACAAATTAGGGTTGTTCCCACTGAAAAATCAACACTATCAAACTCAGTAGAAGACTGAGCAACTTTGATTACATTCCTCTAAAATGTTCTCACCATTATATTTCTATCCCTTATTGGTGTTTTCTAACCTACCACCCACCACAGTGGAGGCACGTGGCTTAGTGGTCAGAGTGTTGGACTCTTGATTGTAAGATTGTGGTTTAAAATCCTGGACTGGGTAACATGTTATATTCTTGAGTGAAATACTTCATTTCACATTCCTCTAGAACTCTCAGCTGGCAAAAATGAGTAATCCTATGATGGACTGGCATCCTGTCCAGGTGGAGAATATATACACCATAGAAACCATAAAACTGGACCTATGAATCTATGACTTCGAAGGACCTTACTATCACCCATCACAAGTTCTGACTTCTGTTCTCAGTAATGTTGCTCATAAACTCATTGCATTGACAACTAACTTTATACACACGTACCTTAATGACAACACTTTTCTCTATTCTTTCATTGCAAAGTAGCTCTGTCCTCCAGTTTTTTGACAGCAACTTCATCCTTTGTCAACCACTTCCCTCGTCCATTAATGAAGACTGTAAATTGTCTAACTACCTAATTATGTTGAATATTTTAAAACAAACATTATTTCAATAGTAGTTGATTGGCAGAAGCTGTAGAGTAAAAAGGCAAAATTACCTTCTGCAATTTGTTTAATTCACTTTACAATCTTAATTCAAATCCTGCCAAGAGCAACTATGCCTTTCATAATTTCAGCATTGTGCTTATTCTAGAAAACATTATTTCAAGAAGTAGAACAACACTGGACCACCACCACCACCACCACCACCACCATCACCAACTTCTTGGCTCAATACAAGGAATCCTTCTAATTAGAATAGCATTATCTAAATTAGAATAATCTTAAATTCAATTCATTTCTGAAATATGCTTTTTTCCCCCTTTTTTTACTGTTTTTCGAATTTAAAAGCCTGAGGACTTCACCTAAACTAAAGTCATTATCATGGTTATCAAAAAATTATTGCCAAACATGTTGCTGTAATCACTATCAACTTTGTCATCCCCACCATAATCACTATGGTCAGCTACTGCTACTGTTAACAACACCACCGCCACCACCAGACTCACTATTATTAGCATCACCAACACCTCTGCCATTATCATCATAATGACTGGTAACAGTATTATATCCACTGCAACCTCCATCATCAACAACAACAACAACCACAACACAAGTGCTGATATCATCTCCACCATTAACACAGTCACCATTGTTACCACCACCACAACTACCACAACACCATTACTGCAACATATATCTACATAAGCATTACAGCTATTCTCAACTCTGGTATCTCTTCTTGAGTTATTGTTTTAATATGCTTCCATTTGAATACATAATTTTAAAACCTTAACTATAGTCTGTTACTTCAATGATTGAATTGTTCAGCTGAAAAATAGCAGTGTTTAAGCACTGCTGATGCACATCATTACTGTATGAGTTGCATTTTCTGTAATTGCTATAAAATTAGAATATATGAATGAACAAAATGTATGAACATGAAATTAGGAGTCTATCTAATATAGTATCTCTGTCTGTCAACATCATTAAGCAGAAGAAACATACTTTCGCTTTTAGAATTATTAATGAATTTTTACCAGTATTTCTGAGAAGAGAAAAAGTTTAAAAAAAGTTGGAAAACAGTGATAGAACAATATAAGAAAGCTTACTGCGTAATTTAAGAATCATTGCAATTTTTTCTTTCTTTCTGATTAGAGTTTTTGGATCAGATGAATTCTTATATATTTTCTTTGGTAATTTTTCCAAAATAGGTGAAGATACATTGAAAATAGACATATTCCTTTCTCAATGGTTTCTGTAATTGAAATCATTTAGACTTAAGTTAAATAGCATATATTTAATCCCATGCTCTGCATCATTCTTAAATTATTGATTCATACAGATGTTGAAAGAGAAGCAAGACATCCTTATTTTTGCTGACATACTTTATAAATTGTCTATAATACATCCAATTTTCCATGCTTGATAAGTGGAGACATTCTTCTTATGAGATATTTATTTCTTTATTGCCCACAAGGGGCTAAACATAGAAGAAATAAACAAGGACAGACAAAGGGATTAAATCAATTACATCGACTCCAGTGTGTAACTGGTACTTATTTAATTGACCCTGAAAGGATAAAAGGCAAAGTTGACCTCGGTGGAATTTGAACTCAGAACATAATGGCAAACAAAATACCGCTAAGTATTTCACCTGGCATTCTAATAATTCTACTAGGTTGCTGCCTTCTTCTTATGGAATATTGCATTCATTACAACATTGGTATGAAGTTTTGTATTTGTTCTAGTAGCCTGCACTCTGAATTCAATTCACACCAAGATAGACTATGCCTTTCATCTTTTTCCTCATTGATAGATGAAAGAAAAAGTCATAGTGATAGAGTTGTTGGTTAGTTAGACAAGCTGCTTCTTGGTGTTTGTCCCGGGCTTTTGCAAAGCTGCAACAGCACTTTCCCAACCCTCCAACAACATTGATGACATTTAGAAACGAGTCATGTATACATGGGCAATTTTAAACCTTAGATATATAAAAATAAAAACATATAATAAAATCTTGTTCAAGCCCCCACCATGGAAAATAATTTTGGAGGTTTGTAACAGGTATTTTAGTAGAGTAATTAGAAAATGCAAAACAATGGCCGTGAGGTAAAACTGAATGGAACAATTTACTAAGTTAATCCATATGTGTCTTTGTTTTGATTTCTTAGTTTTTAAACTGTTTAGTGTATTTAACATAGGCTGTATATTTAAGTACGCAAATATTTTTGCATCTTACTAAATAGCTACTTCAGTTGATACATAATTAAAGAGATAAAGATTCCAAACAAACAATGGGAAAATAATGATGGTGGTATTGTAACTTATCAGGTGGCATATAAAAAGCACTATTCGAGCGTGGCCGATGCCAGTACCACTTGACTGGCACCCATGCTAATGGCATGCAAATAACACCATTTGAGTGTGGCCAATGCCAGTGCTGCCTGACTGGCTTCCATGCTGGTGGCATGTAAAAAGCACCCATTACACTCTTGGAGTGGTTGGCGTTAGGAAGGGCATCCAGCTGTAGAAACCTTGCCAAATCAAATTGAAGCTTGGTGCCTGCGAGTTCTCAGTCAAACCGCCCAACCCATGCCAGCATGGAAAACAGACGTTAAACGACGTTGACGATGATGATAATGATGATGATGATAGTGCCTTACTAATGCATCTGCCTTACTAATGCATCTGCCTTACTTATGCATCTGCCTTACTAATGCATCTGCTTTGAGAAAATTGAGAACAAAAGACCAATTATATATACAGTATTATTGACATTTATTACAAACAAGGTACCTTGAAATGAAAAGCATTATATGTGTGTGTGTTTGTTTTTTGTGCGTGCACTTTTGTAAATATCATATATGTGTGCATGTGAGTGAGTGTGTGTTTGTTTGTGTGAATGTTATTAACACAGTCATCATTATAAGCCTCTTATGTTAATTTCCCATTCTGGCATGTGTTAAATGGTTTGTCAGGTGCCAAATGGCTGGAGGACCACATCTTGCTTCCATATCTTTTTGGGGTGGTTTCTACAGCCCTTCATAATGCTAACTGCTTTACAAAGGTTGTTAAGTCATTATTCCTGGTGTTAACTTTATAGAGGTTGTTTTGCACTCAACAAGGCTAAATATTCTTCTGAAGATTGTATTGATTCTGTTTGGTTCACTAGTCATTTTGCAGAGTGGATTGCATGCTTTTTCAAAGGACAGTGTAGCAAGAGTGCCTTCTATGTCACTAGAATAAAGAGTTGCTGCAAATGAAAATGGAAATTGGGCGGAGAGAAATTGGATAGAGGTGTCAAGAGAAGGTGAGATATGATTTGGAGAAGCAGTTTTATTGCCAGGGGAGGGTAAAAGTATCAGAAGAAATTGTGATGAGAGAAAGAAATAGAAAAGGCATGGGAAAGGAAACATAAAATGGGGCATTACAATGTGAATGGCATACGTCCACGTGCAGAGCTGTAGTGGAGTGTCATAGTTTGAAGTCTCCTCCAAATTCACAATTTGATCAACAATTGTGTGACAGAGAAGCCAGGTCATAAATAAAGACAGGTCAGCAATAAACGCAATTCTTGGATATGGATGGATGTGTTCAACCGTGTGTGAGGCAGCAGAAACTGCAACACCACTGATAGCATGTGAGTGTAGGGACGCCTGACCTGGGCAGATTGGCTGAAAGAGTCAGTGATCAATGTTCAGATGGATCACCAAAGATTAGGGTTTAGTGTGAGGTAGCATATCCAGAGCTATTCCATATGACAAAATTGAATGTGAGTGGATTGGTGAGTGGAGGGATACATGAGAGAAATATCGAAAAGAGGGTAACAGGAAGCTTAATAACCAATTGGTTAAGTGTCAGGAAATGGAAGTGGTGATGGGGATAGCGTTGTGGAATTAAAAAGGTGACTAGAAGATGGGTGGGTCATGCTGAAATGGTGGAGAAGCTGCAGAGAGAAGAAAGTTAGAACAAGAGAAGCAAGGAATACAGCCAGAGTTGTGTAAAACAAAAGGAGCAAGAGATTGAGTAGACTATAAATGTATTCAATACCTGGTGTCAGCATTCTCAGTGCCTTGCTTACTTGAAAATGTAGGTTCTCTCCAGCATAGTACAACATCAATGATGCAATCATTTGTTATATCATTTGATAAGTTCAGTTCCTTCTTAGGATTAATTTCCAGGTATGCATATATGTGTGTGTGTGTTTATATACACACACATATATGTATGAGGGTGGGCTGAAAAGTTCATATGACTATGAAGGAGTAATTCTAAAGCTATTGAATATTGTGTGCATTAATCTAAACACTTATTAATATCCTTCAGTGTTTCTTTGCAGGTAAATTGACATTTAACCGTTCAGAGAATGTAACTAATAATAATTTCTCTTGAAAATCGACAAAGTTTGATATCATAGTGTTATCAAATAGCTGGAAAGAAAGGGATTAACACCCAAGGATGTTCACACTGACATAGCAGTTACATTAGTGGATGGTGTTCCAGCTTTATCAACAGTGCAAAAGCGGACTGCTGAATTCAGGAGGGGAAGAGAACATTTTGAAAATGATCCAAGGTTTGGACGTCCTGAAATTGCCTCTACAAAGGAAACCATTGATGGTGTTCACCACATAGTGCTGTATGATAGATGATTGACTATAAATCAAATAGTCAGTGCTATAAGCATATCCTGTGAGACTTGAGAATAATCTTCACAATGAACTTGGCTTGACAAAGGTTTCTGCTTGGTGGGTACATCCTCTGACACCTAATCAAAAGTGCTGTTAGTGGATCACGTCATGGGAAAACCTAACATTGCTTGAGACAGATCCAGCTGGTTTCCTCATGCATTTCCTAACTCAGGATTTGTGTCTAGTACATCACTTGAAGCAGAAGCAAAGAGACACTCCATGCAGTTTTATTTTCAGGGAAGGTGATGGCTTCAGTTTTTGGGGATGCAAAAGGCATTGTGTTTATTGACTGCCTTCAAAATGGCTACACCTGCAAGGGAGAGTAGTATGTCAACTACCTGAGAAAATTACAAAAGGCTATAAAGACTAAACACCCAGGAAAATTGACAAAATGAGTCTTGTTTTATTAGACAACAATCCAGCACACAAGTCCTTGCTTTCAATGACTGTTTTGTATGACTGTGGCTTTGAACTGGTTGGTCACCCTCCTTATTCTCCTGAGTTGGCTCTGTCTGACTATCATCTGTTCTCGAACAGGAAAAAACACTTGACTGGAAACCAGTAATGCGGTGATGATGACGTTATATCTACTGTTGATGACTGTTTTGATCAACTGGATAAAAATTTCTTCACCAATGGGATCCAAGCATTGCAACTCTGCTGGAAGAAATATATGGACCACAAGGGGACTATGTTGAAAAATAAACCTCATTTGGCTACATTCCATGAGAGTATCTTGATCAACCAATGAACTTTACAGCCAACCTTCATACATCTGTTGCATGACATTCAATTTTTGATGCTAGCATATATAAGGTTCGGTAATTTACATTTTGTTGATGGAAAAATTGTTTTTACATGAAGGTGTTTCATTACCTCAGTATTCTATACATTAGGCCATTTTCTTATATTGAAACTTTATATTCAAGGAGTACTTGGAAATTTTAGTGGATCATATCATATTTTGAACTAAAGCATTGAGTATTATTTGTTAAATTTACTGTGGACACAGCTAGAATGTAAAAGTTGAATAAAAGATGCATGATCGTGAGGCAAAGTTTTAGGAATTAATAATTAGAGCATACTTTATGTTATGACTGGAGTACAAGCATTTTATATTTACTCAAGAGTAATTGTAGTTTAGGCATGCTTTGATATTGCTGCTAACTTTTACATATTCTATTGAAGTATAGTAAAAGAGGTTGTTTTCTATACAAGTAAAAAATTTGTTAAGATACTTAGCAACAAAATTTGTAAACAACAAAATTCTATGACAAATTTGTAAGTGTAAATAAATGAAATTCATCATGCTAGAAAGTCTAAGTTTCTCCAGTGATTACACATTCATTACCCCATTAGATATTCAAACTGACATTGATTACAGTAGGAAAGGGAAGATAGACATGATTTTGTGTTAGTGAGAAAGTATATGTTAAAATTAGCATCATATCTTCAAAATTAACACTAAAAATTTAAGAACTGATGCCAAAGTTGGTATTAGTTAAGCAGTATAGAGGCTAGGGCAAGTGGATATTAGAAACAAATTTCAAAAGAAGCGTTTCCAGCATTGATTTCAGTGTGATTCTCTCGATAAAAGGTGAAAAAGGCTATTTTTACAATGTTAGAATATCTAGACTTCATTCTGTGAATGTTGTAATGTTTCATTCAACAAAGTTGAAATATATTTTATAAAGGCTTCAATCAGATTTGTATTATGAATAAAGATTATAACTTCAGTGTTTGATAAAAACAAGATATATACTCATTCTATATAATTCTTAACTTCTTAGATAATCTTGTTGTTGAAAAATAAAATGGAAACTTAAAATGGAAACTGCTACTATTGCTAACACACAGAAATCTAGTTCAATCTATTTTTCTGAATTGCTACAAATTTTCTCATATACAATCAATGAAAACTTTATATAGAATATACAGAATGATTTTCATTTTTCTAATAATGACACTGTGACAGTAGGATAAAATTGATAAACACCTATTGATATATTACACAACTTTTTTTTTATGATTCACATTCTATACAATGATATACAAACAAATAAATTGATATTGTTTGTTGCTTAAATGATAAAAAATAAGTACCCAACACTGATTACTAAAACCACATACTGAGTTTGCTAGAAAGAATAACTTGCTCAAATAGTGATGTGCTTTTACTTATATGAATGAACAAATACCAATGGTATATAATATTTTCCCCTCAAGCTATTGTAAGTGAAATGAATGAAATATATTGAAGCAAAGTTGACTTGCTTCTTTTCATTTCTGTCTTCTTATAATATTGATAAATTTATTTTTAAGAAGTAACATTATATATATATTATTTATATTTGAAACAGTATTTTTTCTTCTGCAAACTTATGCTGGAGACTAATGCTAAAATATTTTCACTCTATTATCAAATTTTTGAATCATAGCTGATTTTATGTTGTTTCACTATGAAAATGATTGACAAACAAGTATTGATATACATGAGATTTGAAGATAGTCAAGTGGCGGGTTGCTAAAGTATATGTCAAAAGATTATCACTTCTTTAATCTACATTGTCGACTCTCAATGTCTTAGATAACTAGTCTTTCAATAACAACAGTAGGTGCAGCTTAGTGCATGAAGATAGCTGAAAATATTGTATTATTGATAAGTATTTTGCTAGCTAGTGTGCTGAGTGTTTCAGTTCTTGAGGCCAAGCCATTATAGCAAAAACTCATTTCTTTCTATTCTTAGCAAGTCCTTTGAGTGGCTTTTAAATTATTAGTGGAAACAAAGCCACAATCTGAATACATCTTTCCTGACCTTATTGCTGAGTATACGTCTTTCCAAATTCTTTCAAATCATTTACAGCAATGACTTTGAACATTTTTACTGCAGCATGCTGAAATTTTAATCTTTGAAATAAGCCTATAAATGCTTGTAGAATAATTGAATATTGAAAAACAGTTTATTTTACAAATATATATATAAACATTGAGTTTGATAAAATATAGTTAGAAATTTTTCCGTCTACTTATAAAACAAGAGAAGTGCCAGGCAATTTAAAATGTTACTCATGCTTTAATAACTTCTTAATTGCTGAGTACATTTTTATGCTATGTTGATAGCTTTCAAATAATCAATAGACATTTTGATGCAAATAATCTAGAACTGAGAAAAATGTTTCACAGGAAAATGTTGATAAAGGGTTAGAAGTAGTTTTGCAAAAATTTTAAGAAAACCAAAATTTAAGGAATGCATTGCTACATCTCAGCTGTTAACAGTATAAATCAGAGGTTCTCAACTGGGATCCACGTGGCCCCTGCAAGACAATATAAGATTTTGTTGATAAAATTTATCTGCAATAAATTGGTTATACATCTACAATATACAAAATATTTTCTCAATTTTTTTTATACAATTCCTAATTATGTTTAATTATAAAAGTATGATAAGATTTTTGCAGCATTGAATGGCTAGGAGGGTCCACCCAAGTAAAATAGAAATCAAAGGGATCCACAGGTAAAAAAAATAATTCAAAAATACTCATGTCAAGTCCTTCTAATAGACCTGTGAATGTAATTATTTCATTTCTAAATAGAATTAGTTTTAAAGTTGATTGTAATTCTAGATATCTTCAAACAAAACTAATCAATGATATAGTTCTTATTTCAAATCTGTGAAATATCCTTCATTAGGATGTGTTACATAATATATTTTCCCTAACTCTCTGGACTGCACAAAACTAGTTGTTCGACAATGAACTTTAAAACTTCTGTAACTTGTGTTGCATTATGTTGAAAACTCTTAAAGTTAGTTTCTTCAAAAGTGATACTTCACCCTTGGAAAGTACATGAATATTCACATACTAAACACATAGAAATATATTTAAGTTTATTCTCAAATTCAAATTCTTCATCAAACCAAACATCATGTCAATCATCATCAATTAACATCAGTGTTTCATGCTAGCATGGCTTTCGTAGTTTGACTGGAACCAATGTATTCAAGAACCACATTGAGTACTAGTGCCTGCTTTGGCATGGATTTTGTGGCTGGATGCCCTTCATAACACCGACTACTTTATAGTGTGGATTGGGTACTTTTTACATGTCAGTTGCCTTATTGAGGTCATCATGCAGTTTGCAGGACTATGAGACCTGGGGTCGGTGGTAGTAGTGGGGTCAGCTTCAGGCTAGGAGATGAGGGAGTTACTATGAGGGAGGGGCCAAAGGAGGTTCCTGCCAAGGGAATCTGCATGGCTACTCATGTAAAAAATGATTGGGGAGAGAAAACAAAATCATCAATAGGTGCTGTAAGACAGATAATAGTACTTAGGTAATCCCAAAAGGCACAAGTTGAGTATATGTTAGCAAGAGGGTTGTTTTTAAGATTATATGGGAAGGTGAATAGCAGGGGCAGACTGCCAAAATGGGTAGGGTTGACAGAAGGATGAGATGAGAGTAATGAGCTGGGGATGATAGAAGGATACAGAAGAGTATGTTGGCACAAGTAGCAGGCATACTAAAGACAATACAGTTGCTGGTGAGGAGAGGACAAGATAGAGAGAATGTGAAGAGATAGGGACAGTGCATGAGGGAAGGGAATCATGGTGATGTGTAGAAAACTCAAAATATAGCATTTCAAGAACTCAGTTTTGTTGAGGTGGGTTAGTCATTTTGAGAACCTTATATATATATCAATATTTATTTTATTCATTTCCAATGGGAAGTATATCAAATCATAAATTTACAGAGCTAGACTAAATAATTTAGCTGAGGAAAGTTATACGCCTTGATCCTTATATCTATATGTAATCTGATTTCACATAAAATGTTCACAAACAATAAAGTACTTAGCTATGACTCAATTATCATACACTTATAAACTGATTTACTTTCATTCAAAAGAAAATTTAATTCTTGTTCATTTAAAAACTTGGCTGTTGTCACAACTCTCATCAAATCATCAACATTTTCGAAACTAATTTTTGCATACAGCTGTACCTAGTAGAAGAAATAAGATTACGAACAACTTCTTGTAAATTGCTTTAGAAAATCAACAATTCTGCTAACCATGGAAGAGATATCCTCTAACCCAACTAAAGCTATTTTTGACAAATTTATCCACCAATTATTAAACATTCTAACAGCAGAAACACTTATGTCATTTCTTGATATTACATTGATACAAATTCTTTATTTTAGTCAGCTATTATAAATTTCAGTGATAATATCATGCATTAATAGATAATTGAACAGATTACATAATATCAAAAGAAATTGTATTTGATTTTCTATGTTAACATTCATTATCATACACCTACCATTAATAGTATTTCTGCCATTTGATGGCCAACAAATGAGAAAAAGTGTATATTTAACAAATGTTTCTATAATTTCGCAATAAATTGTTAATTCTCCATAGTCAAACAATGCTGTAATTTGTAGTTACTAAATGAGAAGATCTTACATAGAATTTAAATAAGTTCACTCATTGGAAATGTTTTAAATGTGGTTGTTTGTACTTATATATATATATATATATATATATATATATATATATATATATATATGTGTGTGTGTGTGTGTGTGTGTGTGTGTGTGTGTGTGTGTGTATATGTATGTATTAATCAAAATGAACAGTATTAGATAATCATAAAACTATATATAACATGAGAATGGAAAATAGCTGGCTTTAATACAAATCACAACATTTGTTTCTGACATCTGAGAAGCACATACACTCAGCTGTTGCTGAAAAATATTTATAGAGTAATTCTAAAGAATAAACTTATATAATAATATAGAAATATAAACCCAGCAACTTAAAGCTGGTGTCTGATGTAGAAACAATTGTTGTGATTTGTTATTAACGTCTGCTATTTTCCATCCTTGTGTTACATAATTCTTATATTAATTCTCTAAAATAGCCAAGTTCCACATGTTTATGCAGCCTTAGAAGATATCCTGGTGTAGAGTTGAATATGGTATCCAATAACAGCAAAGGAAGATTTAAATGAACATCATGAGGTTAATGCCTAAATTATACCACACACACACACACACATACACATACACATAGCCTCTCCAGCACAACACCTGTTTGTGTCTGTAATGTCACACTCTAATCTCTCATTACGAAATACAAAGCCACCTCCTCCAATACGATCCCCCTCTCAAAGGATCTTTGTCTTGCAAGTTTCTTGGTGACTGCATCATCTGTGGTGCTGTAAAAATGCATGCAGTCCACTATGTGAGGTGGTTGTTGTTTAGAAGAGCATCCAGCAATAAAAACCATGCCAGAACAAGCAGTAGAGCTGGGTATACTCCTCTGGCCTGTTGGCTCCTATCAAACAGTACAACCCATGCCAGGATGGAAGATGGCCATCAGATGATTAGGATAATGATGATATATGTACGTGTATAAATATATATATATATATATATATATATATATATATATATATATATATATATATATATACATATGTATGTATGTATTTATGTATGGGAGAATTTACGAAAAAAACAACAACAGACGAGGACAGGTGGTGTAAACAACAAAAGGATGTATTAGTTTAATGCTCGGGAATCGAGAAAGTCTTTAACGTTTCGAGCTACGCTCTTCAACAGAAAGAATAAGGAGAAAAACAAGGAGAAAAACAAGTAGAAAAAAAATATAAATGTAGTGGTCAGCGATCTATCATGGTGAATGTATGTATGTAGGTATGTATATGTCTGTTTACATGGCCATGTGTTAAGAAGTTTGCTTTCCAACCACTTGGTTCCAAGTTCAGTTCCATTACATGGCACCTCGAGCAAGTATCTTCTACTATAGCCTTGGTCTGACCAAAGCCTTGTGAATTGCTTTGGTAGATGGAAACTGAGAGAAACCCATCGTATATGTATGTGTGGATGTGTGTGTGTGAGTGTTGTCTCCAACTACCACTTGACAACTGGTGATGGTGTGTTTACATGCCAGTTACTTAGTGGTTTGGCAAGTAGCAGGCTTGAAAAAATACTGGAGTTGATTTATTTAATTAAAAGTTGTTGAAGGCAGTGCCCCAGTATGGCTGCAATCTTATGACTGAAACAGGTAAAACAAAAAACAAAATGTGCATGCAATTGCACTAGTACATATGTTTGTGTTTTCATTTCTTTGTCATGACATCATGTGATAGTTGTAAGCTAATGTCATTATTGTCAAGCAGTATATTTCTTTTCCTATTTTCTGTGTAAAATAATTGGCTATTGAGAAATATTACCATTAGTAGGAAACAGGCGAGGGTTGGTGACAGGAAGAGTAACTGGCAGTAGGCAGTAGAAAACTGGCCTCAACTCAGTGGATGTAGATTATGCCCTTACTCACAGAACAGGTATCATCATGAGCTTTCCAGTGGAATTGCTTTGCCAGGGCTTTTGTTCCAGTAAAATAAAAAGGCTTGGGTCATCTATATTATATAAGCAATCTAGAGCATTTCATAAGCTACCATAGTTTTGTTGCCTAACACAAAACTTTATCGCACAGTAAGCTTCCGATTTGTCTTCATGTTCCAAATGCATTCTGCAAGCTAGTTAGTTGTGATAAGAAGTTTTTAGCAGGATGTATTCAAAGGGTTGTTATAGTCATGTTTTTCAGTCTGGAATGAAATAGATTGACAGGTCAGCTCACTAAAAGCATACTAACGTTATACTAGAATGACAATAATCTAGGATGGGTATAACTGCTTCTCCCCAAAAATCTCAAAACTTCTGGCATGCACTTCATAAATATTCACACACACACACATACTTACATATATATGTATGTATGTATGTATATGAAGTGCATGCCAGAAGTTTTTACACCTTTTAGGAGTTCCTCTTATTCCTTTCTGTTGAAGAGCGTAGGCTCAAAATGTGAAAGACTTTTTCATTTTCCCAAAGATTAAACTAATACACTTTCTTGATGTTCACAGACCTGTCTTCATCTTTTATTTTATATATATATATATAGTTGAAAATTAGTTAAGACTCCATACAAATCAAGAATATTGGTTAAAAATGTAAATAAAGTTGGAAAAGGCACAGATGTATATTTTAGAGAATGGTTAATCTTTTTGTTACAGTGAAGGATCTAAAATATAATTGGTTTCAATGTATCCATCTTATCAAATATCAAAAAGAATTTTTAGGGAAGTCAAAGAGAAAATATCTTAGGGGTTAACAGTTTGTACCTATGACTTAGTTCTAAGTGAAATTTTACATTTGAGTCATTCTCATGTAAATGTTTTGTCTATGTAGGTTTGGTGTGGGGTTCAAGAGTGCAAGTTTTAGGAATTCTATTGAAAACAAAGTGTTTAAAATTGAATAGGAAGTTTTTATTAATGATGTGGCCAGTTTTGTGTGTGTGTGTGTGTTTTCTTTTTTTCTTTGGCCAGCTGTGTGTGTATGTTGTTTTATCTGTGTGAGTGAATGCGTGTGTTGGTTAAGTGTTTTGGAAATATATTTTGTATATTGTATTGGGTGTGTGTATCAGAGAGAGAGAGAGAGAGAGAGAGAGAGAAAGAGAGAGAGAGAGAGAGAGAGAGAGAGAAAGAAAGAGAGAGAAAGAAAGAGAGAGAAAGAAAGAGAGCGAAGGAGAGAAAGAGACAGACATATCCTTACATATATCTATATCTATGACAATAGTAGTCTCTCATATTCCAAGAAAGGCAATTCTGCAATTTCTTACTAAACAATTTATACACTGATTTATTTATAGTGGTTAAATGTTTATGTTCATTACATCCATCAAATGAACGTTGCTTGATTCCTGAACAGGAGCACTGTTTACCACATGTCAGTTGTTGTCCGGGAATTGAAACCATGACCCTGTGATTGTGATTGAAGCACCTTTGCCACTATGCCAGGCACCCTCATATATGTAGGGAAGGTATTTACAGTAAATCCTGGCTTACATGTCTATCTAAAAGGAAAAGATCAATGATTCTCATTAGCAAATGAAGCATGTGTAAAGGTGAATAAATAAAAGCCCCAAATTTCCAATTTCCTGTTTTGCTATATATACCACCATTATCATCATCATGGTAGTTGGTGTTGGGAAAGGCATCCAGCTGTAAAAAGCCATGGCAAAAGAGACACAGAAGTCTGGTGCAGGCTCTTGCCTAGTCAGCTCCTATTAAAACATAAAGCCCATGCCAGCATGGAAGGTGGACATTAAACAATGATGATGATGATGATGATGTGTATAAGTATATGTATGTATGTTTGCACAGGGTGCGATGAGTAAGTTGTTGCCAATTTTATATTTTTAATTTCGTGCATGCACATTGTTTGTTTTTGATTTTCTCGACTACAGAGTATAGTGGGGTCAGTAATGGTGTTTACAAAGGCACAGCAGCTTGGAAAACTCACTCTGATCATTCTTATAAGAAAAGAACTTCAGAATTTGGTGGTGAGATCCAGGCCATGATTCACAATAATCCAAGTCAATCAAATCCATCGTCAGGGACATGGGAGTGTCTCAGTTTCTTATCAAGCAGGTAGTGCATGAAGACATTTGGTATTCCTCATACAAGATGAGAAATGGCCAATTTTCATCCCTAGCCACTAAAGACAAGAGAAAATACTGTGCTATGGATCTTTTGAACAAACTCAAGCATCCCTTCCAACCGAACATGCTTTAGTTTTTCTCAGACAAGAACACTTTCTATCAAGATCAGATGGTGAACACACAGAACAACCATTGGCTTGCTGTGTCCTCAAAACATGTACCGAGAGTGATAAAAATCAAACATCCAGTCAGCATCATGGTGTTTGGAGCGATGACTTGTGATGGCAACGGCTTCATTCATCTTCTCACATGGCCTCACATGTCTAGAAACTTCCTATTCAGTTCAAAACACATTTTTTTCAATAGAATTCCTGAAACTTGAACTCTTTAACCCCACACCAAACCTACATAAACAAAACATTTACATGAGAATGACTCAAATATAAGATTTCACTTAGAACTAAATCATGGGTACAAACTGTTAACCCCTAAAATTTTTTCTCCTTGACTTCCCAAAAAATCCTTTTTAATATTTGATAAGATGGATACATTGAAACCAATTATATTTTAAATCCTTCACTGTAACAAAAAGATTAAACATTCTCTAAAATATACATCTGTGCCTTTTCCAACTTTATTTACATTTTTAACCAATATTTTTGATTTGTATGGACTCTTAACAACTTTTCATGGAGCCCTATATTAACTACCTGGAGGAGATAGTGCTGCCCTGAGTCAAGGGGGTGACTGCTGGAAGAACCTATGTTTGGCAACACGACTCTGCACTATGCCACCCAAGCAAGAGAACCCAGTCATGGCTGTCTGACAATTTCAGCAACAATATTGCCCCTAACATTTGGCCACCTGACTCCCCAGACTGTAATTCCTTTAATTATTATGTGTGGGGTACAGTTGAGTGAGAGACCAACAAAACTCCTTGTAACACCAATGAACTGAGGGCAAGGATAATGGCAGCATTCACCAACTTAAACAAGGCGACTGTCCAGAAGATTTGCAGAAGATTCTGAAGTCGTCTGGAAATCATGTCTGAAGCCAATGGCGATTTTATTGAATAAATTTACTCTGTAGTATTTCAAGATATTCTTATGAATTTTTTGTAAATATATCTGCTAAAATGCGATATCGGTGTTATTTTCATTTTTACATTATTTAGACAACAGTTTATTCCCCACACCCTGTATGCATGTATGTATGTATGAATGTATGTATTTATGTATGCATGTATGTATGTTTGTATGTATGTGAGTATGTATATATTTATATCTTAGCAATGATATCAGAAAATAAGGATGTGTGAACTGAAAGAAAGCTAAAATCATGCAACTGAAATAAGCCGTGTTAACCTCTGTAAGCAATCAATGATGCATTGCCATTTCATTAATTCATAAGGTGACAACAAGTTTTGCTATAAAATGTGCTATTTCAACAAACATTACAAAATGCAATTTTTAAACATTAATGTTTTAAGCTTTGGAAACTTCTTTCATCAAATTTGCGAGCTTTTAATAACACAGTATTTGACTATGCATGTCAAGTAAAAATCTGCTGCAATTTTCTGCTGATTCCTGTTATAGGCTCACCTTCACTGATTTATTGTATCTGCTGTAGGAGTTGTCTGTCACTCAGATCAGTGGTCTGTTAATCTGAATACAAACTATAATATATATATAAGCCATACAAAAGTTCCTGTACAACATTCAAACATTCAATATAGTATTCAATCCCAAGGAGTAAGTATTATTTATGGCTATGTCATCTACCACCTCACATTTGGTTATTTAAATTTCATCTTTCTACTCATCAGATTAGATTCAAAATATTGTATAGGTGAGCCATTGTTCAGACTATATAGGCACGTGTGTAGAAAGAGAAAGTAAAGCAAAGAAAGGGAAAAAGAGAAACCATTCAGTTTTTAATATCTGTCAAGGTGTGAATGTTGGGCAGGTTATTGACATATACGTACTGGATGACCTTTGGAACTGAATTGAGATTTGATGAAAAATTGTGAGGTTGCATAGTGTGCAGTCAGTTGTTTAAACTCACTCTGGTCATTTATGTTTCAGCAAAATTTTAAAATGTATTTGTTGCAGGAGGTTCACATTCAGAAAATTGTACTCTTGCTTACATCAAATATGCTACAGAGCTTATCTGTACAAGGTAATAAAATTAAATGATAGATAATGAATCAAAATGAAAATCTCGTGACTAGTTACATGAGATTATTCAGTTATAAAGAACTATATACATTTATATAAGCAAATATGTCTAAAAGAGGCCTTAAATTCGTAAGGAATTTTGAATATCTGATGAAGATCAGCATGACTGAATAGTAAGAAGCTTGCTTTCCAACTGCATGGTTCCAGGTTCAGGCTCATTGTGTGACACCTTGGGCAAATGTCTTCTAGTGTAGCCTTGTGCTGGTCAAAACCTTGTGAGTAGATATAGTAGATGGAAACTGAAAGAAACCTGTCATATATATATATATATGTGTGTGTGTGTGTGTGTGTGTGTGTGTGTGTGTGTGTGTGTGTGTGTGTGTGTGTGTGTGTGTGTGTGTGTGTGGGTGTGTGTGTGTGTTTGTGTGTGTATTTGTGCTTGTGTTTGTCCTCCACCATCACTTGACAACTAAGGGTGGTGTGTTTATGTCCCTGGAACTTAGTGGTTTAGCAAAAGAGACGAGTAGAATAAGTACCAAGACTTTACAAGAAAAAGTACTGGGGTCAAATCAAGATGGCCACAGTCTAATCAATGAAACAAGTGAAAAAAAAAAGATTGTAAATTGCTTGTTCCTGTTGGTTATACACATTTCACTATAATTACAAAATTTTAATTGTTGCAGGTGATGTTAATTCGTCTTATTGTACTCTAAAATTTTCTTTATCACATATCAAGATTTATACATTCTAAAAATCATTCATTCATGGAAATAAGTAGGGCTAGAAGTATTACAGACTTATGAAGATTATTATGTATGTGAAAGGTAACTAGAGAATCAAAACTTAAAATATAGAGACTGTTGGATATTATAGCCTATGAACTTTTCAGCCCACCCTCATATGAACATCCTTGACTCCCCTATGCCCCATTTCATAAAAAACTTCTAAAGAATGAATGATTTTCAACTTTTCCCTTTTGATTTTTCTCTCCACTTTTGCATCAATTTGGTAGAACCGTTAGAGTGCTGTGTTGCACTATTTGTTTAAGCTCTTTGAGTTGTGATGGTTAGGTGGGGGTCCCTGGTTTAAATGTTCTAGTGTTTTGAGGCAGAGAACTACTTCTTAGCCACTGTTGTTCCCAGGTCTAGTCTGACCAAGAGATGTAGCACCTCTCAGGATGCCAGCTATGAGTTAAATATCGGGGAAGCACCCAAACCAAGGTATGTAGATATCATAGAAAGTTGTATGGTGAGTGTAAATTATTTCAGCAGATGAACGTATTGAGTCTATGATGACTATCTCTATATGCTGAGTGGATGAACAAACAGCAGATACTCAAGGGTCAGTATCAACTAGTTCAGTTAGCAAATTACAGCTGTCATCTGTAGTAATGGCATGCACAGATGAGATATTTATTCCAGAGAGATATTTCTTCTAGAGAAAGACAGAGTGCGACTAACACCTAGGGTTGACATTTATCCTCATTGCTCAATTGGGATGTCTGGTGTGGAAGAGTTATATTGGTCCTGGCATGTCACACAACAAGGATAACTTCATTTTTCCTCTTGAGCAAGCTGCATTAGCCCTATCATTGCTTTGTGCATCATGTGTATATGCAAAAGGAGAGATTTACATTGGAATCAGATAGTCTTGCACATAAAAACTGTCTCAGTCTCTACCTTTCCTAGATGAAAAATTTGTTTGTCAGCCATATGTGAAAAAGACCCTAGATCAATAAAAAATCTTTTGAAGGTGTAGTATTATTTTCTCAGTCACTGGGTTTGTTTTCCTCTTTTAAATTGAGACAGAACAGAAAAAAGTTGTCATTGCTTTAGCAATACATTAATATGTTAAATTGATTGTTGAAGAAAGCAATAATACCGTTTGTTTAATTGGGTAGTGGAAATGGTGAATATTTCTCACTTGCACCAAAGTCTTCATAACTCCAAATAGTAATGTGTGTGTGTGTGGTGTGTGTGTGTGTGTGTGTGTGTGTGTGTGTGTGTGTCTGCCTGTGTGTGTGTGGTTGTATTCTCTGTATATTATGTTTAAGTACCCTGCTTGACTGTTTGTCCAGTGGTGCCTGGAAATAGGTTTTGTCATTTTAACTGTGTCTATACTATAATGTAATAAAAAAATATTCAATGTTTTACTTCCAATATGTTCTGTGATTAGAAGACTCTCTAATGTTATTGTTTTCTTAGTCTGTTATGAAGATTATTTATTATATATTCCAACAAATAAATGTGTTTCTTTTCATTGAATAAATGTACCAGAATTTCCATAGTACTTATGATGGTGATGTTGATGATAATAATAATAATAAACAATAATAATAATAATAATAATAATAATAATAATAATAATAATAATAATAATAATAATAATAATTATCATGATAATAATAATAATAATGATGATTCTGATGATGATGATGATAATGATAAAATAAACAATAATGGTTTAAAATTTTGGCACAAGGCCAACAATTTCAGAAGAGGGGTAAATCAATTTAATCAACTCCAGAAAGACGAAAGGCAAAGTTAGCCTTGGTGAAATTTGAACTCAACACAAAGATGGACGAAATGCTTCTAAGCCTTTTACCCAGCATGCTAAGGATTCAGCTAGCTCAACACCTAAATAATAATAATAATAATAATAATAATGATAATAATAATAATAATAATTCACTTAGTAGTGAAGTGAAAGCATGTGATAAAAATAAGACCACAGAATGATAATAATAATAATAATAATAATAATAATAATAATAATAATAATAATAATAATAATAATAATAACATCAAGATGAAATTTGGGTTTGATAAATGTGCAAAAGTTACATTTATCAAAGGAAAAATGACAGAAACATCCATCGTAAACCTTGACCAGCAGAATGTCATAAAGGATTTAGAACTAGTGGAAGGCTATAAATACCTGAGGGTATTTGAAGGTGATGGAATCAAACATTCAATGATGAGGAAAAGAATGTCGTTGTATCTCTCCTCCAATAATCCTCTATAGAATGCTTTGGTGGAATTGAAATCACACAAGTTTGAACCCGGATGGCAAAGCTGCTCGAGAGCATGGCGACACTTGCGGTGCCATTCACCCAGCTTCAGTCCTTGCTTGACTCATGATTGGAGTTTGGTCAATGAGACCAGCTGCGGAAAAGTGCAGTCTCAAAAACAGCGATCACACCTTTTCAATGTCGTCTATGAAACACTGGAGATGTCACTGTCTCAGCACATATTTACGTATCAGCAACCATGGCATACACAGTCCTCCATTTAGCAGGTGTTGACAGCAAATGGATCGCCTAACCACCAGAACGCTTTCCTTCCACAAAAAGCAGAAGAGTATGGGTTCCAGTTTCATGATGGTAGGGTCGGGACAAGGCACGACGGTCATACGGTAGTAGTTGAACGATGTAATGTACGCGTTCACCTTTGAGCCCGACATTTTAGAGATAGCTTCCTCTCGGCCCATAACTGGGTGAGACTGACCACCTCGCTCATTATCTCATTCCAGTTCTTCTCCATTTGAAGGTCTGTCCCATGATAGAGACGCTGTTACACAGCATAGGCTTGTTCCTCCAAGTGCTGAGCCACAAGCCCACTAACTTTTCCGGATTAATTTTTGCTTCTGTTACCGATTCGTATTCTTTTAGTGTCTCGCCGACAAGGTCAATATGCCTGTGGCTTGCCACTATAATGTTGACATCATCCAAATATGCAGACATGCTCCTCTCACATCCTAGTTCTCATAGGGTGCCCCTCAGTGCTGCCAGCTTCCACAGCAGTGGCTCTTGAGCCAATACATACAGAAGTGACAAGAGAGGGCATCCTTGACGGACTGAACACGTGCTGTTAAATGGTCTAGATAGATGACCATTTATCTGAACTACCAAGCGGATGCTGCTGTATAAAGCAGTGATTCAACTGCAGAAGACTAGACCAAAACAATCCACCCCAAGGACAGCCACCAAGTATCAATGGTCGACCCAATCAAAAGCCTTTGATTGATCCAAACTGATCAGAGCCCCACCCATACTAGGTTCCTTAACTACCATGTCTATGATGTAGCTCATGAGGTGGAAGTTGTCACGAAAACTTCTGCCTGGCACTGTGCATATTTGCTCATTGTCAACCAGTTTCTTGATAACAAGCACCAACCTCTTGGCTAGCACCTTGGCCAAAATTTTCAAATCTGCATTCAGCAGAGTGATGGGCAGGAAATTATCTATAACATTCCCCTTGTTTGGGTCTTCCTATAGCAATGTTACTGCTCTTCGGCTCACAAAAATGGGGATACTCCCGTTTTGCTGCCAGTTGCAGTAGATTGTTACCAAAACATCTTAAAACAATAATAATAATATAACATTCTAAGCACTTGAAAGACTGTCAAAAACTTGTGGATGCCTAAGGTTACAGATAGTAACCTGCTACCCTCATAAATCCTACCAGGAATAAGACCAAACCTGAGCCAAACCAAAAATAATAACAATGATAATAATAATAATAATAATAATAATAATAATAATAATAATAATAATAATAATAATAATAATAATAATAATAATAATAATAATAATAATAATAATAATAATAATAATAATAATAATAATAATAATAATAATAATAATAATAATAATAATAATAATAATAATAATAATAATAATAATAATAATAATGGGAATAATCATAAATTCTTTAATACAATATCATGAAAATTTCATTTGGTGCTAAAATAGAAAAAAAAAATTGTAGCGATAATTAAAAAAAAATGTTTAGCTTTCACTGTAGCTTATCATTGATTGAAAATTTTTTGATATTTTAGATTAAGATTTAGCAATCATCATATCAAAATATTGAATTTAGGAAAAAATGAAGACACCTTTAAAGGTGTAAAAAAATTTCTGTTACTAATTTTGTTTTTCTCCATTAAATTAGAATAGAATAGAAAAAGTTGTCAATTATTGTCTTGACAATGCCTTTATATTAGATTTGTTCAAATTGTACATGGAAATAGCTGATGTCTCACATTTGCAGTCTTGTTTTCTAAATCCATAAAAGCAATCAAAATATTTCTTCTCTTGCCTAGCCACAAGCCAGACCTAATCTAGCGGACATTGTACAGGGTTTTCCAGCAGTAACTATTCTGTCAATGCTTCAAATATAATATATCTAGGACTACACTTGCCAAAGTATTCATCCATTTTGAAACTGCTAGGATATACCTTGAAGGAAAATGGTTGTTATTTCATAGTAATTTGAAAGATGATATTCATTCTCTTACCTGTTCTATAAACAGAGTTATTCTTGTTGCATAGCCCAAGGTCAGCTCCAAACAAGCAGATCTTTTATAAAAGAAATTCTTGCTCTGGAAATTGCATCTTTCATTTTGTCATAGCATATCTAGAATCATGTAACCGAATGTGTTTTTCCCTATTTTTCTGATAGTATAGTGTGACCTGATGGACAACTCTTACTTATTTCACTCCTAAACTCACAAGAAAGATTCAGATTTTTTAATTCAAGCATCATATTACTCACAAAAATGCACTACCTTTCACATAAACATCTCATAGTTTCAACAACCACAAGAAATAATCTTATCTATCACCAACTTTCTAGAAAGAATAACTAAATCTTCCTCAAATTTAATGTACAGGCTTCAATGAAAACTGGATATTTCAGAGAATGCAATGTTCAGGCTGTCTCAATCAAAGATATAATGGTAACTGCTATTATCACACTGTTCATAAGTTTGCTTGGTCAGAGTTGACTTAGATCTAAAGGGAAATATAAGCATAGGAGTGCCTGTGTGGTGAGTAGCTTGCTTACCAACCACATGATCCTGGGTTCAGTCCTACTATGTGTTACCTAGGGCAAGTGTCTTCTACTGTAGCTTTGGGCTGACCAAAACCTTGTGAGTGGATTTTCTATATGGAAAGTGCAAGAAGCCCGTTGTATATGTATATATATGTAAATGTATGTGTGTGTATGTGTTTGTGTGTCTGTTTGTCCCCTCCTAACATTGCTTGACAACTGATGCTGGTGTGTTTACACCCCCATAACTTAGTGGTTCAGTAAAAGTGACCAATAGAATAAGTACTAGGCTTACAAAAAATAAGATCTGGGGTTGATTTGCTTGACTAAAGGTGGTGCTCCAGCATGGCCACAGTCAAATGATTGAAACATGCAAAAGAGTAAAAGTGTATGCACAAAATGACAAAAATACTAGAGGTTAAATAGAAAACCACCACAATAAAGTATGTATATGTTAGAGCAATACTGTCCTGCATCAAGGAGAGTGCTGTCATAACATACATAAACATCCTTGATCACATCCAGATAAGGGAAACCTGGTTGATTGGTGTGAATTCACTCTCAGACAGCCCTGCAGACTGTGGCCCTCAAATGGCTGTCATCTTTTTCTACCTTTATTGATTCTATTAAAGCTTTGGCCTGGCCTTGTGTTATTTTAACTCTAACATTTCTAGCCCCCATAGTTCACCCCCTTCCATGCTGTACCCACACCCATTTCCTGCACTAAGCATTACATTTAGGTTTTCCTTCACGGAACATTGGTGCTCTGGAATTTCCTCTGAGCTCATGTCTTTTATGTAGGTGTTCAGTTGCAGTGGTTCACAAGAAGCATTAATGACCTTAATCTCAACAGTCTTGGAGGGACAATATTTTCTTTTATGTACAGACTCTACTCCTTCCACTACAGTCTGTACATAAAAGAAAATAATTATAACAAATTTAGAAGACAAAACACAAGCAAGAAATTACAACTTAGTCAGGACAGCAAGAAGACTGAATGTGAGTATTGTACATAAAATACACTGGATCCACCATGATTTCTATCTGTCCAGAATGGGTCTCTAATTTCTCATTAAATTTGGCAATAAACAGCAATGATAACTGCATTTATTTCACTAATAGCTTTTAGATAACAAATTCTAAATACTAAAAGTGATAGACCATCTTGACATATGAAAGGCAGTTTATTGTTGTACCAAATACTAGCCTTCATATTGCCTGAGTCTATATATCCAAACACTCACATTCAGAATACTTCTGAAGGATCATCTATGTAGTTCTTCAACCTGCTAGAAATAGCAACTACATTTCTTCTCAAATGACAATTTATCACAAAGAGAGCACATTGAAAAATGTAGCCCTAGGTATACAAAAACACATGATACACAATGCTGGAATGACTGTGATCATACATTAGATCAATCAAGGCTGACCTGGAGTTGAACAGCTACAATTTCCGCAAACTTCCAAGAACACTGTCCTACATAATCCAGACAAATTTGAAAAACATAAATGCAATATCAATAACTACATTATCATAAGTAAGATAATTAGACTTAAGAAAACTGATTATAAGTGCAGATAAATGTAGAACTGGGACTACACAGTAACAATCTCATTTCAAAGGAAGCTTATCTTTTGTTGTAACACATGTTTGTAAAACTGATTTCATTTCATATGGTGTGTTTTGTAGACAAAATTATAGTTGTTAGAATGAATACAATTAAATCATTGATGAGGAAAAGCATGAAAAGAAAGAGAAAAAATCATAACAAGAGATGCAAGTTTTCACAAAGGTGTCATAATTGGTTTCAAATTTTGGTACAAGGCCAGTGAGTTTGGGTGAACGTGTAAGTTGATTACACTGACCCCAGTGCTCAACTGGTACTTATTTCATAGACCCCGAAAGGATGAATGGCAAAGTCAATCTCGGCAGAATTTGAACTCAGAATGTAAAGACAGATGAAATGCTGCTATGCATTTTGCATAGCATGCTTATGATTCTGCCAGCTTACCACCTTAAACAAAGGTGTAATTAATGATATGCATTTCCCCAACTATTGAGAAATGAAAAGCAGAATGCTCCTCAGTTTGATTTGAAACTGGTTCAGTGAAATCTCAAAGTAGATATAATAAAGTAGCATCTTTTGTGATTCTTTTCCATCTCATCCATTTCCTTAATAAAATATGTTTAATACTTGGTTATAAGTAAATGTATTTGTATTAGAGTCTATTCAAACAAAAAGTGCCTTTTTAGCAAAATCTTTGTAGCACAAAATTAGGTTTGAATTTTGATATTAGTTTACTGCTTCCCTATCATTGATACAATCGCATACTTTTTATCACTGATGTTAAACCATCATAGATTTTAAAATATAATTTCCTTCAAATCACACCTACCTTGCAACCTTAAAAGAGAAAACATATATTAGCTAAATCTGAAATACCTTTCACCATGGACCCATTCAATCCGGGTTGACCTGAACAAAATACAGCAACAGCTAAGATTGTAATAATGTAAATGCAATTCTTTGACTTGTTATTCATAGATTATACTATATCAGAAAAATATTTTACTACGGAATCCAATTCATTATCTTTTTCTAATATAAAGAGCAACATGTTTATTGCTGTAACAGTTTTCATCTTGTTTGATACCAGAATTCTTTCCAACTAAAATTTCTGTATGAAATACAATTCATATTAAGAGAGGCATTGTTAGGCTGCAGTAACCATCAATCGCCTCAAGCTAACCCTATCAACAATACCATCACCATTATTTAACTATAATAGTATTATGGTTGCTCATTTTGGCATGTTTGCTGCAGTGCTGAACTTGGTAATTAATTATCATCTAATATAATGAGAAGAAACCATCAAATAATTATTTTTTAGTTCATCTGAACAAAAAATACAACAGACCAATATTATCCAATCAGTGTTGAACATTATGCATTAAATTGTCTTAAATCAACATTTTTTGTATTAGTTTTGCATTTAATATTTTAAAGAAAAAATATATTATCTAATGAGCACATGAGAACAGGTAAATTTGTGGTGATGTAATCTGATTTAAGTGAATTATACAAGAATTTTATAAGTGTTATATATACCACTTGATCTGTAAGGCTGAATGCTACTTTTAGAGCATGCATTTTTGGTTTTGTTGATGTGGTGCATGCTATTTGGCCTGTATTTATTAAATTACTTAAAGAAAAATGGTAGTAAATTTGAAGAATTAGTAAAGCATTTGGTACAATGATTTGCTGTGACTAGTTGTAATGGTGCCATCTTTAACTTTCATCCTTGTTGGAATAGAATACTTAATACTATTTTGAGAATAACTATCTGTTATGACACCATTAATGCACCAATGTTCAATTATCATCTTAATATTATGAATATTTTGTTTTAGTTCTTGGGGTCATATGTGGAAAACGACTGAAAACTTTGTTCTCATGGAAGAATCAATAAAACATTTGTGAAAGAAGCTTGAACACTGGAAGAATAGTCTTCAGGCAAATAACTGAATGTGAACATGATAAAAAAATAAGCTATTTGTCAGTATCAAAAGGCATAAAAATTTTAACAAACACCAAAGATTATTCAGTGTGCATAGAAGGGAGAATTCAATATTTTATTGCTATTATGGAGGGTGGTGTGATCTTTGTGACCTTGACTTCAATTAAAATGATAGATTCTGCACTAGAAGGGCATGAACCTCTCAGATGATTTATTTGAATGATAGAAAATCAATCTACCTCTGGCATGTGTGACTTCCCTAACTCACACATCAGCAACAACACAAATCCTGTTTAGTCACCTCACATTTCAAGCATTTCAATACATGACTATGCCAGTTCAAGTGTCACTCATTATTTCATCTCTCTTCAACAGTTGCCTTTGATAATCCATCCCATTCTCTTCCCCCAAACAGTGTCTCTCATTACTCATTAAGCAGTAAAATTTTAATGACTGAAGATCCTTTATTTTATCCTTCCACAATTAAAACATGTCTCCCTGAGTTATTATGGCAGAGAGACAAAAGACAGAGTGAATGAGAGAGAGAAAGAAGAATTAAAGTGTTAAAAGCTCCATTATGAAGAAAAATAGAATTCCTTAAAATCATATCTCATTTCCCTTAAATCATGAGAGAATTTGCTCTATCTACATATATGATATTAATCATTTTGCAGATGTAATAGTTCGCATGTTGCATAAAAGGCAGAAAGGATTTTGAGGTTAAATGGGAGAAAATATACTTTGGGTGATGTGATAACAAATATTCTAACATATACTAAATATACTACTATGAGTTAGCCTTTGCTAAACTGTAAATCCTTCATGCAGACATCTTTCTTAGTAAATTTTTCCATGTCAATTTGTCAGTCCATGGTAGCTCATGTTAATTTCTCCAGTACATCAATTGACACAAGCATTTCAGTTTTCCAATCACTATTTTGAAAAAAACAAAAAAAACAAGACAAAACAAATAACAAAAACAAAAAGAAAACCAAATTGGAATAAATATCACTTTAGTCTGACATTCAACAGAGTGTTGTTTCCTGTCATAATAACTAAGGTTAAATCTCTCTGGTAGTTCTTTGAAATAGTTTAATGGCGATTTGTGAAGTTGAAAATAACTCATCCTATTCACTTTTTGATCTCTAATTATTGAACTGTAGTACAAGCAATTGTCTTTCAAATCTTTATCAATGATTTTCATTTGTTCCCACAATACAACTCTCTTTGAACAACAGCACTGAGATCTAGCCAGTGATCTGAAAATGTATTTATATTTAGTTTGTGTAGAAATCAATTGATTGTTTTCTATTTGATAATTACTATTTTGGTTCTTTGATCTTTCTAACATGACTAAAATGCAATCTCTATTGTCAGTTGTAAACTTTAATTCTCTTCCTACATTGCCCTCACCATACTGGTCGCTATATTCTTACTGAACAAATCAGAACACCATTTCAAACATGAATTATTTCTTGTTGTCTCTAAAACACTACCAAGGAGAATTGGCATGCAACACAATGATAACAAAACAAAAACAAAACAAATTCATGTGACTGAAGATAATTAAAATTATTCACAAACATACTATTTGTATAATACCTTCATTTCCATATTGCCTTTTGAATAATCTCATAGTACTGCACCATTTTTGTGACATGCTGATCTTGCTTGGTAAAATAACCTAAGTCTGCATAACTTTTTCATCCATTGAAACAATTCTACTTTCAGATATTTCTTCTGTTTTCATATTTTCTCAATGGCAACATGGGCTATTTTCAGCACTTAAAGTTTAAAAAATGGGACCAAAACTGTTTTAGAACATAAAAAAAAATATTCTTCTATATGCAAAGGTGGTTGGCTCATCTTAATCATCTTAAGATCAATCTTGATCAGACTTCATTGACAATGACTTTCTACTGATCCCTGCCTGCCATTGCAGCTTGTAGAAGTTAACAACTGATGAGAGTGACATACTCATAGTACAACAATGTACATTAATACAGGGTCTCGTACCTATTTATTTCTTTGTACTGGTTTCCATAATAACACTTCATAAATTAATTCTTTACTTCTGTTGGAATATTCATATCTTCTTGCAGGTTAAATAGGTTTTCCTTGACATATTCATTGCTGCTCTGAGTAGTGTTTTGTTCAGAGATATAAACTTTATGTCTGATCTAAAAAATTTAAATAAGAATTCACTACTGAATTCAACATTGACCTTTAACAATCAACTTGAATATTGGTCATTAAAGGTCATCATTGAATTTAGTGAAGTTCGGAACATAAATGATTGAAATTACCTCAAATTATAACTAGTGTTTCCTTGGTCAAGTAGAAAATTAGACATATCAGTAGAGCTGGAATTGATGAAATAACAAGATAAAATTGAATACTACAAGATATTTAATTCCATGTTCTTGTCATTTCAGATTAAAAGACACACCATTGGATTACATTCTTGTATGCCATGTACAATTCTGCTGACTTCATACAGTTATCTCAAGGTATATTCATAGGAATTGAATGAGACTATAATCAAAGGCTACAGTATTTCTCATGAGGGGATATTATATTTAGTCCTCTCTAGAATGGAATAATGGAGGTAAAATAAAATACTATGTGTAAGTATTTTAGCAGGTATATGAGAATGGGGTTTACAAAATTCTGTTATGGAGGACTTTTTCTTTCATTTCCCTGGGATGATGAACAGTATATATATATATATATATATATATATATATATATATATATATATATATATATATATATATAAAGTTAACCCATCACCTATACTCCATCCTTAATACAATTGGCCATGGCATGCTACACCAAAATAATAGAATAATGGTTTTCATACCTGCATGTAAGATTCAATAATTTTCACCAACAAAAAGTTTAACATAACTGTAAGTGCTTAATCTGAACAAATAAGGTATAAATATATGAGCAGAGAATACAGATATTACAATAATAATGATATATAGAATATGGGTAAATTAATTCAGAACAGAAATTCCAGAATATAAGGAATGTTCACATAGTGCTGAATACACAGTAGTGTTATTTATATAAATGTTTACATCTACTCTCTGCTTCACTAGTAACAGTTTCCATTATGTTACTTTGTAATCAAGTGTCTATGGTAGTATGTGCAGGAAAATTTCTATTGGACAAACTGATCATTTTACTAGATAAACTTCCAGCAACTCTGATCTAATAGGTCTTTCATTCAATAATTTATGTTGCACACAGAAGTACAAATTTTGTTTATTTAAGAACTAGACAATAAGTATCAGAGCATCAGACATTATTATCTGAAATATACTGATAATCTGGTTGAATATGATGTTTCCTTATGCAATGACACAAGAGTTCAAGTCTAGCATTTGAAATAATTTTTTCTGAAATAAACTGTGTTGCTATGACAATGAAAAAACCTCATTTATCATTCTTAGAATTTACTGATATTAAGTGTAGGGCCAAATGAAAAGCTGATAGAAAAATATAAAAAAATCTATCCTAAATAATTTGAAATAATTCAGTAAGAAATTTTATCTGATTTGTAAAAAGAATTGTTCTGAAATTTGATAAGTCTTCAGATAGAAAAGGAATGATTAAGTATTAATCTTATTTAATGACTGCATAGAATAGAGGAACTTGATATTAGTTTAAGACATTTTGATGGATAATTGCAGCATTCTTGATTTCTTCAATATGTATATAAGCATGTTTTGTACAAAAAATACCTCTTTATTTTACAATTGTGTCCGAATATTGCAAGCCATCCATTTGCTGATAATTTTAAGGAAGAAAAATCTTGTAACTGAAATATGTGTGTGTGTGTGTGTGTGCACATGCATGTGTGTGTTTTGTGTATAACTTCCTATGTGTAGTGGATTTTATGTAACTTTAAATATAAATACTATATGGCATTTTGTTATAACCCTTTGTATGCTGGTTAAAACCCTTTAAGCTTTCCTCTTCATCTTTATGAGATCAATAAAATAAGTACTGGGCAAAGTATTGAATATTGATGTTAAAACCTTTGAACCGGTACTTGAGAATAACCATAATTCAGTGACAGCAAACACTAAAAGAATAAAAGAGTTATTCACATTTAATATGCATTTATTTTGTTACTAGCATAAATCATTGGAATATGGCAATGCCTGGGCACCATCTTTACAGAATTTAATCAATTTCAGATTTTTTTTCTGGCTTAGATTTAATTTTATATGTAAGGAAGAAAAAGATAAAGAAAATGGCCATGGCATAAATGCATATAACTTATAAAGAAATGAATATAAACTCAATACAGTGGTGTTGTATGCTTCATGCTCTTTACCCACCTATAGGACATTTGTATGTACCTTTAAGTATGTACGAGTGTGCATTTCTGACAGCTCATATTTCTTCCCATGACAATGTATACATGCATGTAGGCATTCTTGAGCATGTGTGGGACCACTGTTTCAACCTTCCACTTGTGTTTACTCATTCTTAAAATTCCACTCCTTCAACCTCTTCAAATGCCAGGTATTGGCCTGCCCCAATGAATCTCCATTTTCCATCCTTTTCTTTTCCTTTTGACTAATCCCTCTTTATCTATTTCTTTCTTCTACCCCTTTTCTCCTTTCTCTTTCTTATTTCTCCATTACACTGGTCTGCATGATTTTTTTCTATTGTCTGTATGGTACCTTTTTCTGAATATATAAGAAAAATAATGAGTCTTTGTGTTTTTTATTCATCTCTATTACATCAGGTTGTCAAGTTATATGGAGGCGTTACTTTTCTCTTTATGTATAACATCAGTAAATGGTAAATTAAAATGCTTACCTTATATTGACTTAAATGTCAAATCTAATATATTTTTCTTTAGTTTCAGTCTGTGAATATGTCTAGAGGGTGCATCAATACCCCAGATATATTCTGCTTTGTCTGTGGGCAATTCACCCTTTCAAGTTTTACTCCTTTGTTGAAGTGCTGCTATTTAGCTTATTTTGGCTTCAAATTGGGAGACCAGGACAAGCCATTTGCACCCCACAAAGATTTCAAGAGATGCATCGGTATGCTTCAAATGTGGTAAGTTGGAAAACCTTAATGTATGCCCTTTGGAGTACCAACTGTATGGCAGAAGCAGATGAACCATTATGATGACTACTACTTTGGATTCAACAAGAAGACTAAAATCACATAATATACTCAAATATTCCTTCAGCAATAAGGCCTGTTTCACACTCAGATGATATTCCTGTACCTGTGCCACCTGAGACACAGGAAATTTCATCAGAGTCTGATACTAGTGATGCTAATGAGATGGAAGTAGACTATGAGCCACCAACAAATGACAACCCCAAATTCTTCACAAAGTTGAGCTCAAGGACTTGGTTAGAGACATTAACCTTCCAAAAGGAAGTGTACAGTTACTTGACTTTAGACTGCTTCTAGCTCCTGGAACAACACTCGCCCGATACCGTCATGGTGAAGCAGAATTCACTCAGTCCTTATTGAACACATGGGTATGTTGTACAAAAGAGATGAAGGGAGGCTCTTCATTGATTCTTCTAACAGAAGTTTAAAAGCTGTTCTCTATAATGCCAACACAGCTGCATCTGTGCCAATAGGCCATAGCGTCCAAATGCCAGAAACTTATGAAAATATGAAGACAATAATAACTGCAATCAAGTAACATAATCACAATTTTCTCATTTGTGGTGATATAAAAGTTATTGCTTTCCTACTAGATCTTCAAGTATCCTGTTTTCTGTGTCTTTGGGATAATGGGGCAGACAGCCAGCACTATAAACAAAAAGACTGGCTGCCAAGAACCAGCTTCTTACCTGGAAATCATAATGTGAAAGCTGTGCCACTAGTTAACCCCACCCCCACCAAACAAAAAAATAAAATAAAATTCTGCTGCCACCACTCCACATCAAATTAGGGCTTATGAAAACTTTTGCGAAGGCTCTGAACAAGAATGGAGCTGCTTTCAAGTACCCAGAGTCAAATTTTCCACGTAAAAGTGAAGGAAAGCTAAAAACAAGAATCTTTGTTGGACCTCAGATTCGGGAATTGCTGAGGGACAAGCATTAACAGGTATCGAAATGAATGCCTGGTTTTCCTACAAGAAGATTGTCCAAAACTTCTTGGGAAACATCCACTCCCCAAAATATGAAAAAATGATTCAAGACCTGATATCAAGTTTCCAACAACTTGGGTCTAGAATGAGTGTCAAGATGAATTTTTTTGCGCTCGTATCTTGACTATTTTCCCAAGAATTGTGGGGACTACAGTGAAGAACAAGGAGAACGGCTCCATCAAGACATTTGCACCATAAAAACTCGATACAAGGGCAAGTGGAATGTCAACATGATGGTGGATTACTGCTAGTCATTGAAACATGATCGTTCCAATGCACAATACAAGTGGAAATGGAAGCGGTCCTCCTTCCTTTGAATCAATATTTAGGCTAACCATTGGGAGCATATTTTTTACATTCATTTGCTTTGATGTTGATAAATCTGATTCATTTCATGTTGATTTGGAAAACATATGTTCTTAAAACTAACAGAATGTGCTTTTCCTTGATTATTTGCTTCATTTTAATAAAAAAAATTTCTTAAAAATTCACAATTTTTTATTATTTTATTATTTTTTATTATATAATGGCTTAGATATTTAGAATCAGGACCCCAAGAATATGTGACATCACATCCATGAATAAAAATAATAAAAAAAAAAATTCCTGAGTGCAGACCAGTGTTATCATTTCACCATCGACCTGTTTTTATCTCTACTATTATTCTTGTCTGCTCTCTAGTTGTACCTAAAGCTTGAGTGTGCAGGCATTTGTGGTGTTTGTGCATGTATATTTTTGTGTGTGTGTGTGTGTGCGTGTTTGCATTGCTGTGCATGCCTGTACATTTGCTGACAAATTTTCTTCTCATCATTCTCCTTTACTGATCCAGTCAAAAACCTATTAATGATATTTCTGTTGATCAGGTGTCTCAGTTTCTCTGAAGTCAAATTTCCGCATTTCTGTCCATCACAGATTCTTCTTATGTCTAAGGGACAGGGTGCATGTCTGAGAAACTCTATAGGAGGAGACCATAGGATAGTCCTAAGAAAATTATTGCACCCTGCTTTTGTAGTACTTCTACTGATTGTTACTACACACACACACACACACACTCACACATGTACGTATATCTATGTGCGTGTGTATAAATATGTATGTGTAAGCATATGTACATGTGTGCGTGTGTGTTTGACGAATTTCTGTACACTCTACACTTTGCAAAAGTTTTTTTGGGATTACGAATCTATAGAGAAAGAATATCATGAAGTTGCCTTGCTCTGAAATTGAACCGCAAAGCATATATGTTGCAAAGCCAAAGTTTGAAACACAGCTCAATCCCAACATCGATATAGTTATGCTGCAAATATTCATTGCAGTGAGTTAAAACACCAATATTCATAGTAATAAATAGCAAAGTAGTGTGTTCTGCCTCGTGTAAAGTGACGCAAGTAAAAAAGAATAAAGTAAATCAAATATGAAAGAAATTGTAGCAATAAATAAATGAAGGTTTTACATTTGCTTAAAAGAAGAAAGTGGCAAAAATCTCACTCAAAAAGTTTTGTTAAGAATTTTTATTATGCTGTTATTGTAGAACATGTAAATAATACAATAATAAGAATAAAATATTCCTTTAAGATCTAAAGTTTTCCTCTTTCACATAGGTTGACAAATATGTCGTGTCGTTTTTGCTGATCTAGCAGTATGCTTGCATATGGTCTTGCCACAATTCGTTGTGTGTGTGTGTGTGTGTGTGTGTGTGTGTGTGTATGTGTGTACTTCTGTGTGTGTGTGAGCGTGTGTACTTGTGTGTACTTGTGTGTGTGTACTTATGTGTGTGTGTTTGTGTGCGTGTGAGTGCGTGTACTTGTGTGTACTAGTGAGTGTGTGTGTGTGTGCTGTGTTTATCTAATTATCTTTGTGAATGTGTGAGAGTATTTGTGCTGAGATTTCAGGTACAACTAAAAGATATTTAGCAAATAGGATAGTGCAAGGATAAAAGTATTTGTGCAGGAAAATAACTGCTTACGGCAAAGGCATTAAATTAATATCCTAAGGTGGGCTTGGCTGTAATTCCACTCAGCAGAGTAAGCAAAATTTAGATGAAAGAAAATTGAATTCATATAGAATGTCTCAAAAGGAGGTAAGATTAATTCAGAAGAAATTCGACAATTTAGAATTTTCTTTCCTACTTGCTCAGTTTTTTGCCCTTTAGAATATAAAAGATTCTGAATATCTTCTAATTTCATCTAAAATACTAATGTTATTTATCATGTTTATATTTTCTAAAAATTTTACCATTTTATAAATGCCTGCAACACAAATGTGTGTTCATACACACACACAAGTGTACATACGCACACCCTTAAAAATATATATATATGTATAAACACACAAACATACAAAGCTATAAATATATGTGTGTGTATGTATGTATGTATGTACAGACATTGAATAAACAGAATCAGTGCAGCATTCAATAAAATATCTTGTGTTGCTTGTTCTGTGCTTTGGGTTCAAAACTTGTTTCCATTTAATTTACCTCTAATCGTTTCTAGGTGGATAAATAAAGTTACACTAAAATCAGTCGGATTGGTGAAATTTGTTCCAAGGATATTTTATTTTTCATTTGAAGAACTACTGCCTTTCACCTAAGATAAATGTGTCCCCCGAGGATTAAACAAAGAATATTTTTGAGAATTTCTAAAGCACTTGTTATGTATTTCTCAGCTGACAACGTTCATTGCTAGCATAATACCTGGCATTTAAGAACTCAAAGGTCTTATGTGTAAGTGTGAGTGTGTGTATATATTATCATCACTATCCTCTTTTTTCAATTTTGTTTCTATTTCTTGCCGAGTGTCATCCTGACACGTATGGCAAAAAACTCTCTGTATATATTGGTAGGCCATTAAAATAATGTTACGGAATTGTTAATTTGCAAAGACATGTGATAGAAAAACAAAAGGGCAAGAAAGACAGAGGAAAAGGAAAGAAGGAAAAAAGAAAAAAGAACAAAAGGAGAAGATAATTCACAACTTATTTTGCTGTGCATGATGGAAAGTGTCAGCTTTCCTCAGTCAGCAGATTAATGTGACACTTGTTTAATGGTCATGCTTCAAGAACCCTGCGAAGAATTCTTCCAGTTCCAAGCAATGCTGATTTTCGTTGGTGTTCTATCTTAACACTTGCAACAGCCTTTTTCAGCCATGTTGGTAGTTGAGTGCTGATACTGCCAGGTGCATCGATTACTATTGGTATCACCTCTACTCTCTTCATTGACCACAGCATTTGTATTTCGCACTTCAAATCGTCATTGTTGACTTTTTTCTTCTTTCATATTGAACCCGTTGTCACCGGGGATTGTTATGTCGATTGTCATGCATGTTCTTTCTTTTTTATTCACCACAACAATGTCATGTTTCTGATGTCTGGTCGGGTGATCACACTGGATCATTGCATCCCACACGATTTTGCAGTTCTCATTTTTGGTGACTCCTTCTGTAGTTTTCTCATACCACATCTTTTTTCTTTGTAGGCTGTGATTTCCACAGAGCTCCTGATGGATCATTCTTGCCACATTGTTATGGTGTCATTTGTATTCGTGCTGTGCCAATCTCAGGCATTCGGTAACGGTGTGCCATACCGTTTCACTGCTCTCACCACACATTCTGCATTTGTCGCTATCGGTAGTGTTGTCTACTCTGCACTTGATATAGTTGGTCCTTAATGCTTCTTCCTGAGCTGCGCATATGAGTGCTTCTGTCTCTATCTTCAGGTCACTCCTCCTCATCCATCAGTCCTCTGTATCTGTCTTTGTGCTGAAATCTCTTGCAATCTGACCGTACATTTTTTTTACTGCTATGCTTTTTCTTCTTTTGTTTTGTACGTTTCTTGTTTAAATTTCTCTTTCGTTACACAACTTTCAGTTTTGATGACGCCGGTCTTCGTCATGCGTTTTAACAATGGCTCCACGGCATTTTTTATAGACCACCCTAAGCTGTTTTCCTCTGATTCGATACAGTCCTGGCAACTGATCAAATCTCTCCCACTCTTTCTCCTGGACAAGTACAGCTTATCAGTGTCACTCTTTTAAGGTGGAAGGCTTTGTGTATTGTCAACATTTTTTCTGATCTTGGTGTCCATTTCCTTCACTTCTCTCTTTTGCCATTATTATTATTATTATTATTATTATTATTATTATTATTATTATTATTATTATTATTGTTATTATTATTATTATTATTATTATTATTATTATTATTATTATTATTATTATTATCATTATTATAAATAAGAAGGTCAATGGTCTTACAAAATTCAATTATCCAGTATTTTCTGAAGGAAATTTAAAGTCAACAAAATGGTTTAGTAATTGTGTTTAATGTAATCCAGATTTGAATGAACAAAACTATCTTGAAAAGGACAGTGAACAATCAATGGTAGATAACTTCACTGCAATTATAGGCAATTTCTTTTTTACAGATGTCAAAAGTACCTTAAATGAATACTAGAATGTATTATGGTCTGTCCAGTGGCTTAGCTTTCATTCCCACTAAGATGTACTGCGGACATGAAGAAAATATCTCACTTTTGTTATTTATATAGTCGCTGGAGCTTTTTAGGTTCTTTACAAAATGCAGTTTTTGACGTGACCACATGGAGCTCTTTTTGACCGTAAAACATTTGGAACCAATTCTTCTGATTAGATGGTAGAAGAGAAGGACGGGTATAAAAAGATTTAACCAGTAAAACTGTGATCTTGTAAAGTCTTATGGGAATGCTTTTCTTCCTGGTAAATAAATAATGTGATTTTATATTCAATGTTAGGAATTAACTGTTTAAATATAACAGGTGGGTGGTGAGAGTATTTATTAATACAGTTTGACTTTTTGCGGGGCCTTATGGAAGGGTTATTATAAGAGTTAGGGATATTTTCAGTAGCTGTCTCAGATTTTGTATTTTTTCAATTTTGTTTCAATTATTTTCAAATTTGTTTATATACCGATTAGTTTTATATGTAATTATGTAATTATGACAATAAAATTCATTTTCGTTTTAAAGTTTGCAAATTTTGAGTAATTTCAACCAATCAAAAGTCACAAGTATACACGTGATCACAAATTTAATGTTACTGTCTGCTCCCATAGTATTGAGCAACGATGTAGTCAACCCGGTTTTACATTATAACTAGAACGCAGTGCTTTCAAATTGTAAGACTTACATCACCACAACCATTACCACAGGTTTTGACGAGCAACCATTTGTATCTGTGTTATCTCTGTCTATCGCTTTGTGACAGACAGCTATCATGCAGAAAATGCGGAGTTTCCAATTTCTGCTTTCTGATTGGACTAAAAATGATCAAGCTTTGAACCTCTGCATCATTTTTCTAAGTCTTTCTGGGGATAAATGAATCGCGAATTTGGATTCAGTGTGAAAAATTACATTAATTTTCAATTAACTTTAAAATTTCCAAATTGTTGACAGCAACAAAAAAGATCTGGAATGAGTTTTGAGATCTAAGGTAACATCTAAAAATAAAAAAAAAAATAAAAAGATCGCTCCTTGGTAATTTCGTGCTAATAGAAATTCCATGTCCTCCCGAACTATTGGTGGAAATAAACTTTTTTTCGGAAGGAATCCTTATCATTATCATCATAATTGTGTGACACTAGCAAAGTGACATCTCAGTATACCAGTACTGTTGCCACGGGTTATATTATTATTACGCTGTTTTGTCAAGTCTGCTATAGTAACTGGTTGAATTAATGAATGAAAATGTTTCTTGGCTGTGTGAAAAGTAAATAAACAGCAACTGGGAACATTTTAAAGAAGAATTTATTGTCACCAACTGCATTGGCCATTTACAGTCTGCAGTAATTACAGACTTGGAGAGAGATACTGCTCTATGGTTACAGAAACCTATTCGTACAACAACATGAGATTTGCCTAAAATATTTGGATTCAATTGTGCTATCTTTGTGGTGACGGATTTTCTTGATCAATCTGTCGCAGCCGTCTGTTTTGGCTGACTTCCTGGGTCGTCTGCCCGGGTCTCCTGGCGTGGCAAGAAAACGGACACATGATGCTCAACTGCCTCAATATTTTGCGATTAATTACCGTGCAAAGCGGTCTTTTATAGGGTACAAAAACAAAATTTTAGAAGACTAAATCACATGATGGCTTGGGCTGATTGGTTGCTTAATAGATTGATCATGGCGAACAATTGTGGTTCGGTCGGAATGTCTGACCGTGTAACTAGTGATTCGGTTTTGAATCACCGCTACACAGAGATTAGGGAATTTTGAATTTAGATGGTTTAATATGTATAAACCAGTCATATATATGCCATTTAACGCGCTGTAATGCGAACTCATTGAAACAATGAAGTGTCACAACAGCTATTTGTATTAGGTCCAAAGAGATCGGCCACTCAATAAGAGTGTTTTATGTGCATGACTAATGTGATTGAGGTTTGTTGTTCGTCAATGGTTACAAATTACAGTGTAAACTCTACCTCATTTTGCGACAGAGATTCGAATGTATTCGAATCAAGATATCACCGAGAAGCTATTGGAGCGTAGTAACTTGTTAGACGATTACTTAATTTTATTATCAATATCTCTTAAAATCCTTTTCCTTGCTAAACCCAGCATCATCTTAGCCGGGCTAATTAGTCTACATCTAAGTCTATCGCTAAAGTCAGTGTAATGAAATCTTTCAGTTTAATCTTAGTGGAACTCTATGGGAAAGGCTTTAGTTTCTATGTTAACACAATCGTGTCTAGGTCTGACCTCTGGGATTTATCTATGGTGCTATTGATTAATAATTAAGAATGCATATCATAATTGTATTTCGTGTTGGTTGTTAATCTTATCCGATAATATAAACTTATATGAGTTCTTAAATAATTGTATATATTTAGCAAGCTCAGATTGGAACGAGTTAGAGTAAGTGTACTTACTAAATTTAATCATGGAAATATGATCTAGCAAGTCGAACTTGAAAGAGCAGCATCTTTGACACATGGGGGGAAATTTTCGTAATATAATATCGAAGTGTTCAGTGGTGTGTTTTTGGTAACACAACATCATACAGTGAAGTCCTCCACATAAGTGCTTAAAAATGTCATTTGTTTTTCCCCTATGAGCATCCGCATGTAAACATCATTAGGTTCTGTAAGAATATTCATGGCAGAATAATCCATGTAAAAAAATATTCCTCCTAGAGTTGAATACTCCAAGAGTTCCACCATTCTGTAAGAAGAATTTGCTCGATGATCAATCCATTGCAGCAGTATAAATCTGTGTCGTTATGACGTTCAATAAGTTGTATAGCACTTGATTAGTTAAGGGAATATAAATAATTTTATATATAAGAAACACACAATTGTGAAATCCGGCTATCCAACATTTCTTAGCTGAAATATCAAATGTATTTCTCCATTTTACAATCTGGTAAAGCCAACAAGATGGCTTTCTATCAGCGTGTAGCATGTGGTGTGACAAGACTTGATGGCAATTTATATAGATACTTATTGCCACAATTGTACTGAACTTCATAAAAAGCAGACAGCGTCTAATTATAACCATATTTACAGGAGTTGAAATCTGAATTATTTAACTGGTCAGCACAATGCTACCAAATCAATATGGTGTTGATTTTTATCATCTCCGAATTGGTGATTATCTGCGAAGGAAGCTATTATAAAAAATAGCGCTGGTTGAAGTATGTAGGCATGAAAACAGCTTTGGAGGAGACTTTATCTAGGCCTCAAGCGAGGTAAATCCGAACTATCTCTGAACTATAGCGCCAAATTTGGTTTCTTATGAAGCCGTCGGTACAGGGATTACACTTGACTCTCTCTGCACACATGATAGGCGCTTGAATAACAAGCCCTCGAACATGAAATTTAAAATGAAATCTACCGCCATAAGCGTTTTCCGATATCTAGGTTTGAATAGGTACGGCTATACTCTTTACTCTTTTACTCTTTTAGTTATTTCAGTCATTTGACTGTGGCCATGCTGGAGCACCGCCTTTAGTCGGGCAAATCGACCCCAGGACTTATTCTTTGTAAGCCTAGTACTTATTCTATCGGTCACTTTTGCCGAACCGCTAAGTTATGGGGACGTAAACACATCAGCATCAGTTGTCAAGCGATGTTGGGGGGGGGAACAAACACAGAGACACAAACATAAACACGCACACACATATATATACATATATATGACGGGCTTCTTTCAGTTTCCGTCTACCAAAACCACTCATAAGGCTTTAGTCGGCCCGAGGCTATAGTAGAAGACACTTGCCCAAGGTGCCACGGAGTGGGACTGAACCCGGAAACATGTGGTTAGTAAGCAAGCTACTTGCCACACAGCCACTCCTACGCCTATCTTGATAAAAAAAAAATGAGCGAGCAACGGGACATATTAACTGTAGAGCAACTATAAGCAGCTTCATTTTACAATTTTTTTTATTTTGAAGAGTAAAAGAAATGAATTTCATTTAAAAGCTTAAACTAGTCTGTGAGTGGACAATAATGTGAAGAAGAATATTAATATCGACTGAAATATAAACGCGAAGTACATTTGCTGACCGTTAATGGTGCTACTGCATAAACATTAGCCTGAAGCTTGTTAATAGCTAAAAAGATATACGCTTATATTTTACTATGTTACTTACATAAAATACGAAAGTACTTCTAATACTATAGTACATAATATTGCAAAATTGTAGAAAAGCAAAAATACAACGTGAGTATTGGACTGAGTTCGAATTTGATAGGCTGATATAAAAACGTCACAGAATACATATATATATATATATATACGTGAAGAATATTTGCCACTTCAATGTGGCTAACCGCTAAGGGTGGATGCTACTGTAGATTGTAGCCCCAGGAGGACACCTCCTCCAGCTGGTTATTGACACACTTTCTCTGCCCTATTAGTATTTGCAAAGGGAAGCCATCCTTCCCATCTTTGACCTGACGTGATACGCCCGGACCCGGGTTTCTAGGTATTTACCCGTCATCAGCGCACGACAATCACCGGTCATCGGGTTACAAGCTACAAGCTACAGTAGCATCCACCCTCAGTTGTTAGCCACATTTAAGTGGCAAATATACTTCGCGTCATCGTGCAGTTGCTGTTTATACCTCGTTCAGAGGTATATATATATATATATTTATTTATTTATATATATACCGAAGGTGCCACTGCGTGGCACCTTAGGCAAATGTCTTCTACTACAAAGTAAGCTTCTTACCACACAGCCACGCCTGCACCTATATATATATATATGTATATATATATATATATATATATATATATATATATATATATATATATATATATATATATATATATATATATATATATATATATATATATATATACATCACGATCCTTCTTTCTTGACCTGACTGCCGACCGCCAACACATCTTATGTCCATCTCCTATGTTTCTGCCTTTAGGCTTTCACTTCATACACGCCTGCTCAATTGGATTCTCAGTCGAAAGACACCTGTTGTTATTTCTTGTTGTTTGTAGTCGTAATTGTGTACCATATTCTCCTTTTTTTGTTTTTTTTTTGTCATTGTTGCCGTACGCATTCGCTAGCTTTCTTATAAAGGGGTCTAATGCTCTTAGCTTCGACTTTTTTGGGGGGCAACCAGATCGAGCCATCTCAAGTGTAACTGCCCGAAATGGTCATGACTTCTGTGACTCGACTGAAGACAGAAAGCCACGAATAAGCCGTCATTTTTTATTTTTGCTTTGTCCGACTTTGTATCTTCTATTGCGTTTTTGTTCCATCTATCTATCTATCTATCTATATATATATATATATATATATATATATATATATATATATATTTGTTTGTTGCACCTTGTTTACCATTTTGTCCTTGTTCTTTTGCCACGTCATGTACCCAGTTATGTATCTATATGTACATGTAGATGAACGTATATACATACATGTACATATATATGCATATACTCATATATGGTTTATATATATATATATATATATATATATATATATATATATATATATATATATATATATATATATATATAAAGTAACAAACTGAGGAAAAATAAATCCTTCAAAGGGGTGTGTTAAACATCCATTTCACCGGTACTTCAGTTGGATACCATATAAATATTTATATAATTCTATAATAAAGATAAATTAAATATACAAATATTCTTGTAACATTCAATAATTCATATATATTACAATATTACATTAAATACGATAAATATAATACAACATAATATTATATAAATAATTATAAAAACCGTTAAAGCCCAACATATTGTTTCGAATTATATGTATATATTTTTCTGATATACATAATCGGCTAATGTGATGCAGAAACTCGTCTGGAAAGGACGGTTGGATTGTAAAAATTAATTCAAATGTCTGTGTTATGAGCGGGAGCGTTAATTATTCAATTCAATCTTACATCAATTACAATTAAAAAACAACAAAAATATTTTAATGGACGATACAATCAAGTAAGTGCTATCTACATCCATCGACATTTACTTCATTATATCTCAAACACATAACAATTGAAACCCTTTTATGTCCAAGATAGCCTCTTCTGCTCACAACATACAATAATAATATATGTGGGTATATAAATGTATATCATTAAGAATATAAGTATTCTCCTGCGTGTAACTACTACAAAATATATATAAACAGATCTTCAATACAACTCTTTTATCTATTTAAATTATAATGTAAGTAAATTATTGAATGTCAATAGAATATCTCTATATTTAATTCACACACACACACCAACACACACGCGCGCACGCACGCACACATGCACACACACACACACACACACATATATACTGATTCACCAAAAGTGAAGTAGAGTATTCTTTTATACATATATTATACCTGAAAGGCTCTGATTTCCACTCCACTACTCCGAATCACTCGTTTACGACCACCGGCTGGAAAAGCAAGCCTGGTTTTCTTTTGAAATATTCTTTGAGATATGAACTGGAAGTTTGAAGAAAACCCGTCTTCTTATTTTCTTCTGTTGTATGTATGATGATGATTGCCGGATGTTCTCAGAGGATAGCCATATCGCATTCAGCTCGATTGTTCTGATTTACTTTCATTCTTACATATGCCTTTATGACTTTCAAAAATCACCACGCCTCAACCCCTACCTATTGTTGTTGTTTAACATCTTCCATCCTTTCATATTCTCAGTTAATCCAGTGTGCTTCTTTGATATATACTGTCAATTTACCCTTAATGTTTTCCCAAAGTTTCTCAACTTCACTCATATTGGGTGTTTAGTAGGACGCGAACTCGTGTTGCCACATTGGGGATTTCAAGCCACGACATAGCTACAGCTTGATTATGCGTGCAGCCAAGTTATTATCCAATCATAAGCCAGACATCACGTGAAAGACGATTTTGGAAGGCCTTAGAACTAGTTCCCTACAAGTGCTAGCAATAGAACCCTTTTCGACATCAAACTCCAGTCTGTCCTTTGTCACGGTACGAAATACACACTCTTTCTTAGTCGTTCTAACAACTGAATGCTTAACGGATATGCGATTGTAGTAGATGACATGAAACGGCACATGTATATATTTATTACTTGTGTTTAACCAATGTTACACTGAATTTGTCTCACCTTGCTGACTCTACGTGCAAATTTGTAATGCGCGACCAACTTCATATGATTTGCGCGGCGATAATAGATAATGTTTAACTGTATGCTTGGTGTCGTTAAACCATTACATCCAGCTTCCGCAAACCAACCAGCAACTCATACCTGCAACATCAATATAACACAAGCTAGAGGTGAATCCTTTATTTCTGTTGGTTGTTTCCGCTTTTCAATATCATTTCTTTGCACTCGTTTATAAAATCTTATGTTTATCTTTATAGAATTTCCTTTTATTTATTTGTTTTTTTCTGTATATTCTAACCTGTTGTGCTTTGACTTCCATGCAATGTTCATCTGTAATTTTATTTTATTTTTCAATGTTTCTTACTTTTCGCGTTTTGACTTTTATTTCCTTCAAAAGCTCATTAGCCATCAGTTATTCTCCTCTTAGAATATTTAATTTCATTTTCTGTTTAGACCCACCACTTCGGTTACTTGTTGACATGTTTGTCCTTTCCTTTTCGTTGCTGAGAGCCTTTGCTATACAGTATTTACTGTTACTGCAAGTTGTTAGATCAGTTTTTCTCAGCGTTTCTTTCATAGCTGCTTCATACACTTTAATCTTCTATGCATTTTTTAGATTGTGTTGGAATTTCAGCAGCTGGTTTCTGTCGATTTCAATGTATAAGATTATAATCAATTCTCAAAAGATATCCACCTCGGCTGCTACGATTTCCTTTTTATATTCTTTTAGAAGTGGAGTATCGTCTTCATTATCTGCTTTTCTGGAACTCACTTTTTGTCCTCTTCATTGCATTCGTAGTCGCTGATCTTATTTACTCATCTTAAGTAATGTTACGACAGGTATTCTAGCATCCTTTGTTTTCATTTTGTAAGAATTCATCATAAGCGTGGATGGGTTGAACCCTTATTACATCCAGTCCAGCTGGTCCGAGTCTTTTCTTTCTTAGCATATTCCTACATGTCCTAGCATATCCTAGTTCATTGGCATTCATATTTGGTCGCGTTTTCAGCAACTGTGTTTCTGTATTCGATGTATGACTTTTCAGTGGTATTATCTTGTGGTCTATTCAGTACTGTGTAAAAAGCTTTCATTACTTATTTACATTTCTCTCGAGTTTAATTTTGCTTTGTATTTTGATTTCTGGTGGGTGTTTTGTTTTTTGCCGTGAATGTTCCAACAGTTTTAGGGTGGGGATTTCACGGCATTAATTAACATTTAGGCTATAAGTTTGGACGTTTGCTCCAGCAGTTCTTCCAGGATCCCAGACACGAAATTTAGTATTCCAATTTATTTACACAAGAAGGAAAAATGTGCCGCCACACTAGACAGATTTGTTCAAAGAAGCTCTAAGACATATGTCTTCCCTCTTTTAAGAAGGTTATCCTGCGTTGGGTCACACGAAGTATGTAATGACTTGTAGGTAGAAGAGTAAAGATAAGAAAGATTGACTGTTATTTGTAGATCCGTATATAGAAAAGTTTGCCTGATGAGGATAAAAGAGGTTTGTCCACTCTGATTTAAGTTATCTCCGCCAGACACTAACTTTGTATTTTTAGCCACTAAGATTTCGAAATAACAATAATAACGGTGATGATGATGATGATGATGATGATGATGATAATGACAACAACAATATATTTGCAAGGAAACCTGGTATTAATCCTGAAATATTTGAAGAATCTGAAACCACAGCCACAAAACATGCAAAATGGATCAAACAGACTGCAAAAAAGAATGGGCAGAAACAAATTGAGGAGCGGTGAAGTCAGAAGCCTCTGCATGGACAGTGTATACTTCGAAGCTGAAATGCTGCTGTAGACCAAGCAACAACCCACCAGTGGCTGAGAAGTTCAGGACTGAAAGCAGAGCCTGAAAGTTTCATATTGGTGGCACAAGATCAAAGCTTACTCGCAAAAATCTACCAGGTTAACGTTCTTCAAAACGGTTCTGACTCTGAATGTAGCTTCTGCGACAAATTTGACGAACCAATAGACAATTAGGACAGTATTTACATTAGAAAATATGTAAACACTACAAATTCAACACTACTGCATACTGGTATAAACATCATCCTGAGCCAGTCATTGAAGGTAAAAATGTCACTATACTTTGGGATTTTCCAGTCAACACTGACAGAAAAATCCAGTCTAATCGACCAGATATAATTATTAAAGGCTGTGAAGAAAATACATGTAGACTAATAGATGTAAGTGTTCCCACTGATAAAAATATATCTGTTAAGGAATTTGATATACTATGTAAATATAAGGACCTGGAAATTGAAATACAAAAGATGTGGCATCTTAAAAGGAGAACTGTTCCTGTTATTGTAGGTGCTCAAGGCATGATAAAATAGGAATGTCAGAAACATCTAGCTAAGATCCCAGGAGAACCATGTCGCAGAGGAATCGAAAAGATTGTACTGACAAGTACTGCCCACATCATTTGAAAAACCCTATCCATTTAAATGTCTGTGTTGTATTATATGAAGATATTTTCTACTTCACTTCCCCAAGCTTTCAGTCATTATTATTATTATTATATTATTATTATTATTATTATTATTATTGTTATTATTATTATTATTATTAATTTGTTTTCCATGTCTCCATTCTCTGCTTATATTGCACCAACATTTGCACGTCCATTGTCCTTTATGTATCTTTTTGATGAAGGTGTAATTTTGTATGGATACCACTTTTGTTTTTTTTTTGTTGTGGAGATTTTTGTTGCTTCTAGAATTAATTTTGTATTTTTTATCTTGTATTTACGCGTAGGATGATGACTGTGTTGAGTACCGGTTGTGTAGGATTTTGCAGTAACATTGCCTAACCGTAAGCAGCATTACACTAAGGGAGGTTCTCAATTACTAAACTGAATAATCCTGCAGCCGTGTAATTGGCAAAAAATACAAAATTACAATATGTGTTACGTAATGAATATATTTTCTTGGCATTGTATGAAGCACGTTCAAAAGGTTCGGTTTATTGGGTGGTGTATGTGTATAGTATGAATCACCTTAATTGGTGTTACGTATATGTGTAATATTATCTGGTGTCAGTTATATAAGAGCTTTGCAGTGTTATCTTATTGAATTATATGGAATATGAGCTCTATGTGCTGTTATATTATTAGCAGGTCTTTCAATAATGTATATATTTTGTGAGATGTACAAAACTTACACTGTGTGAATTGCACTACTGAATTGAAAATGGCCTATGTAGGGGATAATGCTGCTTGAGCCTATTATGGATTGATAAAATATATTGTCAGCCATATACTAGGGGGTTGATGTAATCGACTAACCCTTTTCGTGAATCTTTCTGGGCATATTTAAGGATATGAATTATAATTATTGATGCTCTCGTTGTTCTTTGTCAAAAGCAGATGGCTTTCATAGAGCTTCAGAAGAAAATGAAACGTTGCCACGATGTATTTCCTGTATATATTGTTTTATGATTATTTGCCAAGGGAAGGTTAAGAAGTGATTCTGTATCTGCTACATTTACCATGTAGCAAGGATAAAAAAAAACATGCTTTAACTTGGATTCTCTTACCGATATTTTTATAGTTTGTGTCTTTCCTCTGAAGGAATATTAAGAGATGCATACTAAAGTGTTTGTAGAATGATGTAGAGACATATCCCCAAATCTTTCATAAAACACAAAAATCACATGCATATGTTGCCAAGTATAGTACATGAAATAAAAGGATGTTACAAATGAGCATATAGAATATTTACGCATGAATACATGCAAAGTAAAGTACTATACATGTATTAGTAGAGTTCATGCATTTTATTAAAGTAGGAAATGACAAAAAGTGCAACTCCGCTACATTCATTAATTAAAGACCACCGGAAAAGAGAAAGACAATGAATAGCTTTCATTCTTGGGACGATATCTTCATGCATTTTGCATACATGGAGGAACTGAGTAGGTGGATGGTAAAAGATATCCACCTTTTGCTGACAATGGAGGCTGACTCCATATCCCACGAACGTTTTTTGACAGAAGAGAAGCCATTGACCGATACTGGAAGAGATACCATTTTAACGATTGTTGTCAGGCATATGAAAACATATGAGTGGGTTTCGAAACCGAGGATAGAACGAGACGGTAGGCCATACACCTACCCAAATTCTTCTGTCGCAAAATATGGTGTCACAGTTAAAGTAATTATTTCAGAAAAAGGTAACAAAGAAGAAAAGAAGAAAGCCCCATATGAATTTGAAGACAAATACAATCTTAACTGATTATACAAAAAGATAAATTTGTACAACATAATTAAATGTACTAGCAATAATAACACAAGCTTGTAAGATATTGACAAATATATAAAGCGTCATGGAAAGCATTACATACCAAAAAAGGCTTTTAGGTATGGGTCAAACATAAGCCAAGCGGAAGTGGCAATGGTGTGTCACAGAAGGGAATAATTCCTTGTTGAGTTTATGGGAAAATGAAGAATGCTGCTCAACTTTCGTGCAAATTGTAACGGGTATTCATGAATTATTATAGAAATGGTTAAAAGAGGCCCTGGAATGTATATAATACCATATGAGTTCTTTTGACGGTGACACACGTGATACAAATGTCTGACTAACCTTCAAAACTAAGGATGAACGAAGGAAGAAAACCAAAGCAGTGAACACGTAAGCAATAGGATGACAGAAATAGAAACTTGCAATAAATTGACCCTGGACTTTCCTCAATCTTGTGTCACTGATCGCAAAATTTCTAAGTTCTGAGGTTACACGGGTTGGCATAAAGTTAGGCGGAGTTTGCATGCACATTTCATGTACTGATGACCAGCGAAGAACCAAATACATCCAAGTTGTGCCGTTTTTGCGAAGAGGAAAGCGGTAATAACGATATTGTAAAAGTAAAATATGCTTGAGGGTTTTACTCCAAGGAAGTTAGAAATATAGAGAAGGAGAACAAAAGTAATTGTAACAACTGTGACATCAAAAATAACATCAGTAACAGAAATGACCGAGACTCACAAACCAAAAACAACAACAACAAAAACTGCAGCAATACCAACAGCAACAACAATGCAGTAGAAACGACAAAACAGATGATGGCAGAGTAAGGGGTTAGAACGAGGCGGTGTGCAAAAAGACTTTTGAGAATATGGTGGTGAAGTCAATAAAATACTTTTCGTTCTCACTAAATGACAAGGGGCCATACATGATACAAGCGACTCAACTTGTGAGAGTAAACAAAAGAAGACAACCAGTTGCAATCTTAACAACAGTCTGGAAAGCGGTGTGGTATCACTGTGTATCGGGAGAAATCTGACACCGAGTAGAAAGAGCTGACGAAGATATATTGTGTATATAGATCATGTGACCCGTGCAAAGCATTTTGGCAGTGTGGAGATATTTTACGAAAGTAAAAACGTAATATATACTCATTGAAGCACTCCACAGTTTCCATATACAATAGGGAACATAGCATCTACCCAACGTATTTACTGAAAATGACCTATTGTGTTAAAATAGAGTTTCACCAGGCTCGGACATTGGGTGGATCTTGGCTTATGTAGATCTTGGCTTATGTAGTGACACCTACCCCGATGTAAACCGAACTGATACGGGAGCGGGGAGGTTTGAGAGCATGCAGCAGATTTTCCTCCAGATGAAGCAGAATGTGAGGAATAGATCCCATAAAATATCCATATGGTGAATGATGAGGAGTTACGTGCTGCAATTGAGAGAAGAATACCAGGATTCCACTTCTGTGGTATTGGATACCACTGAAGAGTTTTCTGTTCTCAAAAAAGGAGGAGAGGATGCCTCCATTAATGTCGAAACCGTGACTACTACAACGAAATCAGCATGCGGCAGTAACAACAGCAGAAGCAGCAGGAACGAATAAGGAATAATGGCAGGACAAATACCAACGACAGTAAAAAAAAATAGCAGCAGCAATACAAACAAGTGCAGATACTTCTGCTACGACAACGGCAGCAGTAGAGACACCAGCTGCAAGAGCAACATCAGCAACACAAGCAACTATAGCTGTAGTACCAATACTGGTATCAAGGGAAACACGAGCAGAGCTAAAACCCATCAACCAAGAAAATTTTCAACCTAACGCCCTTTCTCTTATCCTTCCTCTCGTCCTCGCTTTCGAACACAGACAAACTAGCTCACTGACACATTGAAACAAACCTTAACCCCGTGCTGTGCCATTATCGAAACAAAGGGAAATGTTTTCAGGACAAGCACTTTCAAAGTGCCACAATATATGGAGAAGATAAGGCAGAGAACGATGACATAATTTGCGTGAGTGATAATGCGAAGTCGGGAGTAGTTTGCTAAAGGATTTCCGAAAGTACAGCAAAATTTCATGGAAACTGAGGCAAACGGATAAATAAACCGTTTTTTCTCTACTTCTTTCCACCCAATAAGACAGTTCTGTTAGTGGAGTCTATAACTGCACGTGCCCTGGAGTTAGGCAAGAAACAAGGTTGGGATGTGACAGACATCAGCTAGACGAGGATTTCTAGCATGCCCTAGCACCGATGTTTGATGATCTCGATGTCTTTGCATGTCTTACTCAACCTGCAATGAGGGTGAGTAGCGGGATAGCAGTACTTTTTCAGACCCAGACAGTATGTTCTGGACGTGAACCGTAGCGAAAGAAAGTGGTGTCTTCAGACTAGCTGTCACGTATGGCTCCACTAGAATGGGTCGACTAGCTATCACGTATGACTCCACTGGGATTGGACGATTGGAACTCCACCTTGGATGGACATCCAATCGTTGAATTTATTGTTGGACTAAACTGCGTGTTTTGTCCTTTTTCAAGGTACATCATTTCACGTTCATCCCATGAGTACCAACATGATGCCAGTGCAAACTCACATGCTTCAACTCTCATATTTCTTATGTTTCACTGAATCAAACTGGGACGGCTGAGAGAGTGGTTATGTTTGATCACGTCTACCAAGGAACCTAAAACAATTAGGTATGATACAAGCAGCTAAGTTAAATACACTTGTAACCGACGGCTAAGCCACATATATTGGATTTGTTTATGGCTGAGTACACTGTTTTTATATGTATAATATAAACACTTCTACAAATGACTCACACGAACACAAATAATAAGCGCGTAAATGGAATAGATTTGAATATTTTTTTTACTAGATACATGAAGTACAGAGTTAACATTTCTGATATCAATGAGATTTTTAATGGTCAGTCATGTTGGTATAACGCAAGTAGCTTTGCTGATACTGCTATTAACTTACAGTATCCTAGGTTATAGAAAGTCATGTCTGTAGGTGGATTGAATTCTTTAGAAGTTATTCATACTCATGCCTCAATTTCAATATCATCTCTTGCTTTTCATAAATTATTGAATTTATGCGTGAAAATGTTGTACTTCTCAAACAGAGAAAGCGTTTTTTATCTTCTGTCCAAAGGTGTTGGCTATTGATATTATTAATACAATTCTACTTCAAAGAACAGATGCATTAAGATAGTGATGTAGCAATTTCTATCACGTTTCTACTGAGGAAAGAGACGATATCCATTGCCTATCTACTTTTCAATGTGTTATTGGCGAATTCCTGAACATTTTCACTGAATTCGACATCCTACATATACTCTAGTAGTATTTATTAAATTACAGTGTGTACTTAGGAATGGAATATATAAATTTATAGCGTAAATGTCGCAGTCACACGGAGAAAGACACACGGACAGACAGACAGACAGACAGACAGACAGAGACACACACATATATAACGTATGCATATGTACTATCTATCTATCTGTCTGTCTGTCCGTCTATCTGTCTGTATACATATGCGCACACACACACACACACACACACACAAACACACACACATTTATATTAATATGACAGAAGTAAATAGACAGCCCATAAAATGTTTTGTATTTTATTTTAACTTGAAAAAGTTTTTATTTTCTATTAATGGACAATTTTTCTGTTTCAGGTTCTTTATTCGACTGTTTAATCATGCCACGTACGAAAGAGGCCTTGGAACTGACCAAATTTCAATGAGGCCGTACTGTGGTTCAATCTGAAGTTAGACTTAGCGTAAAATCGCAGAAAGCCTTGGGATTCCGCTTTCAACAGTTAATAAGGTGATTGTGCAATTCACCAGGGAGGGGAAGGAGTTCATATCACCTTCCTCAAGTCGATAGGGCCCTCTAACAGGAACCTTTGCTTTATTAAATGAAGTGTGGAGGATAATAATCATTGCAAGTCCTCTGACACAGCAAATTTGTGTCAGTCCCAGAAAAGCTATTAGGTATTACTAGGAACTTGGCTACTATGGTGCAGCAGCAAGAAGTAAGCCACTTCTTCAACCAGCTAATATTAAGTGAAGAAAAGAATGGTCCAGTGAGATGGTGGAGTGGCTGATAGCATTTTGGGACGCTATCGTATTCTCTGATGAATCCAGATTTGCTGTATTTTCTGATAGTGGTCGAGTGTGGGTCTGTTATCAAGAATTTGACATGAAAAGATTGCTGCCAACATTGAAACAAGACAGCTATTCTGTGATTGTCTGGGGAGCAATTTGAAGCAATGTTCAATCAGAGCTAGTGGAATGTGCTGGAAACATAAACACAGATAAATATGTGTCCATATTGCACATGTGTCCATATTCCAATCTTCTCCAATGGTTAAATGATTAAAGAAGACTTTATTTATGGAAGATGGAGCTCTTTGTCACTCGGCTAAAAAGACCCAAGGTGTGTTAGAAAATAAGGGCATTAAATACTTGCATGGTCAAGCGAGTCACCAGATATGGACCCTATTGAACACCTCTGGGGCGTAATGGACATGACACTTCGTAAAGAGAACAAGAAAGTATCCTCGAAGCCAGATCTTTTGAGGTTACCGCATGAAACTTGGCAAGAAATTCTGCAAGAGAATATTCGTCATCTGATCAGTGGCATATCATATAGGATCAATGCATTGAAAAATGCTAAGACCATGTCTACTAAATATTAGATATTCACATTATAATATTCAATAAATAATTTGTATATATAATTCCAGATTTGAATAAATTTTGATGATTATAAGGGTGACTATTTACTTCTGCCATACCTGTGCGCGCGCGCGTGCATATACACACACATACATATACACACACACGTCCATAAATACATATATACATGAATATATAAATACATACATGCAGGCAGGTAGGCAGACAGGCAGAAAGACGTAAGTATATATGCATGTATAGCGAAAGGAAAGAGTAGATCTTGCGAACCTGATGGGTGTGAAATTTGAGAGGAGTGAACAGCAACAATGAATGCAAGGGATGTTGAATTAGACGCTGATGTTTCCAGTAGTGTCAGTTACAAGCAGAGATAATGGTGCAGTCTTATGGATTCGGATAAGGCTATATATGCTGGAGGACTGGAGATGCAATCGCTGAAATTAAAGTTTTTCCCTCCGTTACTTAGCCCGTCTGTAACGCTTTCACGTGATTACTTGAAGAGAAAAGCGAAGAGGGAAAGAAAAAGAAGAGTGAAAAAGAGGGTAAGGTAAAGATTGAAAGAGAAAAAGGGATAGTGCTGTGTATTAAGTCTATAAAATTGTGTATAAAGTATATAAACTGTATAGATGTCGGCACTCCGTCGCTTACGACGTCGAGGGTTCCAGTTGATCCGATCAACGGAGCAGCCTGCTCGTGAAATTAACGTGCAAGTGGCTGAGCACTTCACAGACACGTGTACCCTTATCGTAGTTCTCGGGGATATTCAGCGTGAGACAATGTGACAAGGCTGACCCTTTGAATTACAGGCACAACAGAAACAGGAAGTAAGAGTGAGAGAAAGTTGTGGTGAAAGAATACAGCAGGGTTCGCCACCATCCCCTGCCGGAGCCTCGTGGATCTTGATGTGTTTTCGCTCAGTAAACATTCACAATGCCCGGTCTGGGAATCGAAACCGTGATCCTATGACCGCGAGTCCACTACCCTAACCACTGGGCCATTGCGCCTTCACGAAACTGTATATATAAAGTGCATTAAATAATAATCATATTCCAGTTTCCTTCCCTTTTCAATTAATAGCAGATGAGCGACTATCTTTTGATATAGGCACAACACAGGCGACACTTGCAGATTTTTTGGATAAAATTTGCAGAAATAACCTCATAAGTTTGCCATTATTTCCCTGAAATATTCACGGGTCTCGATAGTATTATATAAATCCGATAATTTATTGTATCTCTAAAGCATGGAACTATTAGGGCTCTTTTGTAAATTGTGCATATTAAATGATTTTTATGTATAAATTGATGGAATACTTTCTTTGGTTATTCCGTCTAACGGTATCTGTATGTCTATCTGTCTGTCTGTCTGTCTGTCTCTCTCTCTCTCTATCTATCTATCTATATATATATATATATGTGTGTGTGTGTGTGTGTTTGTGTGTATATATTATTCCATGCTGCTGTGGTGCTTTGTTGTGACAACACTTTAGATAGCTGTTGGTATTGGAAATGAACCAAAAGTGCAGTTTCAACATTGTTGTTTGAACTTCTCGGAATCACAGCCAAAACTTCACTAAACCAATCACAAATAAGTTTTACAAAAAAAAAAAAAAAAAGGAAGAAATGGAGACCTTTGGGATAATGTTCATGATAGACTTTTTTGTGAAAATGGGTAAGATTATACCACGTATGATTTTGATCATATTACTGATCAGTGCTAATCTTGGGCTAAACAACAATAACAGTCATAAAATCTATAACTTGGCAATTTTTGATGCCGTCTTTATGTACAGTAAAGATATTTTTAGTTGGACATAATAAAGGACAGCTTCCTATTCATAGTTATTGTAAATAAAACACATTTTTGTGGCTCTCTTTATTATCAACACTCAAAGCTGTGAACAGTGCTATTGAAAATATTGTTTTAATGAACAGTAAACCTAGAGTGGGAAGTTTCACTGAATCAATCATATTGGATACTATATTTACTACTGTATCGATTCCTAATTATGTTGGTGTTGAGATATAGTAGTTATTTAAAATGCAAAAAGACAAAAAAAAAAACAAAAAAAAAGAAAACAAAACAAAACAAAAAAACCCAACTTATATTCACTCTTCTTTTTCTTTTTCTTTACTGAAGAATATATATTATAGTAGACTGCATCAATGTTGATTTCTTTGAAGACGGCCTTTCTATTTTACAAAGGAAATTTTTGGCATAGAGTGTTTAAACTTCATATTCATTTTAACCTATTGAACAAACACACACACACTCCCACTACCTCACGCGCGCACAGACACTCATATACAAATATAATCTCGCATTGCTGTTTCGTTAAGAAGTTCGTTTCATAACCATGGAATTTCTGGTTCTGTTTCACTTCGAGGCATCTTGCGCAAGTTTCTTGTACATGTTCCCTGGCATCTCACTATAAAATGAAAGAAACCCATCTCATACGCGCGCGCGCTGCGCCCCACAAATATTGGAAATAAGAAAATAAAAACTAATAACAAAACAACAAAGTCAAAGGAAATACACAAGCAATCTACTCGGTTGACGCTCAGCTTCAGGTGGATAAAAGAATGGGTGTGACATCTTCGGTATGGCCCTTCGTGAGAAAGAGAAAAGAAGAAAGGTCCGGAGAGAGGAGAAAGAATAGCCCGAGTAAAGCACGAGTAGTGTTTACATGGCTGAAGTGATCAGAAGAGGAGAGAGCTGATATATATGTATATTTTATATAATAAAAGAGCAGTTGTGTGTGTGTGTGTGTGTGTGTGTGTGTGTGTGTGTGTGTGTGTGTGTGTGTGTGTGTGTGTGTGTGTGTGTGTGTGTGTGTGTGTTCCTTATGGATTCGAAAACTGAGTTGCCAATTTTGTAGTATGTGGTATCAATAGATTCAGTAATATTTCGGCTACGAAATGAAGTATGTCTTGCACAACTCTTTTAGATAAGAAGCGGTCGGGTCGTACAATTCTGAGTTCTTAAGTTAAGGGAGGCAACTCTGCCTGAACAATTTTTATGTCGTAGATGGTGCATAGTGAGAAAATGTTTAGATAGAGCATAATGAGAAATGTTTTTACCAGGGAATAAAACTTCGAAGGTGTACCGTCAACTCTATTAGTATTATTTAGTAGATAATCTTTTAATGTGCGGTATGTTTGTCTGTGTTTTGTTTAGCCCAAAGTTACCTCTGACGAAGCGAACCCATCGCATACTCTTTTCTACCTGAAATACTGTAAATCTGTGTCTAAATAGAGATTTGGCTGCTATTTATAGTAGCACAAGTTACCATAGAAACACCGGTGTGTGTGTGTGTGCGCGGCGTGTGTGTGTGTGTGTGTGTGTGTGTGTGTGTGTGTGTGTGTGTGTGTGTATTTGTGCTTTGTTGTGGTAAAAAAAAAACTTCTCAAAATATTTTGCACAATAATTTTCAAAGAAATCTGAACGTCTTTGTTAGTGCTAACCATTCAGCTTCAAATTACAACTGTTAATTGTTGGAAGTGATGTACATATACATATATACGACGGGCTTCTTTCCGTTTCCGTCTACAAAATCTACTCACAAGACTTTGGTCGGCTCGAGGCTATAGTAGAAGACACTTGCCCAAGATGTCACGTAGTGGGACTGAACCCGGAATCATGTGGTTGGTTAGCAAGCTACTTACCACACAGCCACTCCTGCGCCTTTAAATTGTTTTACTCGGTTTAGTCTTTCGACTGTCGTCATGATAGGGTATCAGTTTCCAAATTTTATTGATGACGCTGACCTCAGTACGTATTTCTATCTGGCATTATTTAATATATCTCTGGTTGATGAACTTATGAGAAGTAGTGGGAAACAATATTCGAATTAGAAACAAATACAAACATGCACACATATATATTAAGTGCGAGAGTGACTGTATGTTTGAGAAGTTTGCTTCCCAACCACATGGTTCCACGTTCAGTCCTGTATAGTACCTTGGGAAAGTGTTTTCTACTATAGCCCGAGGCCCACTACAGATTTGTTAGTGAATTTGGTTGACGGAAACTGAAGCGTTGTTCATCAGAAAATGACCAAAAACATGTTTTTAAAGAAGAGTTGTTTGCTTCATTCTCCTCGTATGCTAATTCTGCCCATAAGAAAGAACCAAATACTACAATGTGGTGGTAGGTCATAACAACCGGGCAACACCGGTGTGCATTGCTAATATGCATATATGCACATCTGTCTATCTATCTCACCCCTCTCTCTCTCTCTCCATATATATATATATACATATGTACACACACACATATACGTGAGAGGGTAGGCTTTTGTGTGCATGTGCAAAAATATCTACTTGAGCACGCAACGTGTGTGTCTCAGTGTGCGTGGATGTTTATGAAATCACGGGTGCATACAGTCATGTCAACAATTTTGAATTCAGCTGTCTCTCGACGTTTCCGAATACTAGAGGACTGAAGAAATATATCCTTATATGAGCAACAGTGAAGAGGTGGTAAGAGGAAAGCCATCAGGTCGAAAAATCCTGCCTGCATGAAAAGGAACCCAATCGTTAAAATATTGTTAAAGGTATTGTTTTGCATGTGTTGTTTTATAAAATATATCCGTTTCAATTTTGTTGTTGTTTGTTCAAATGAGCCAATTGTGTCACCGTAGTCAGGTCGATGGAATTCAGCTTCAGTTAACGAATCAACTAGAATTTTACAACTGTCTGAAGTTATCTTTCCACTGCTTTTTAACATTTTTAAAGGTTCTAAGACATCTTTTACAAAGGATTGGTGCAGATTCTGAATGTATTCCATCATCGTAAGGATATTGAACAAGTTGGTATCAACAAGTAACATTTCACGGTAGGCTTCAAGTTGTGGTGCTCTGGCTAACGTAGCAGCAATACTGTGTCCAAGATCAAGTAGCATGCACGATGTGTTGTTGTCAGCTTGACATATATGATAAGATACGACTTGGCAGCCAAGACACTTTAAAGAATCATAATTCAAACTTGTACTGGATGCACTCAGATAAGAGTTGTGACTAGCTACTGACGAAGATGAAAGACTGCTAAGTGTTCCACAAGGACTGCTCTGGTAACCATTCTGCCTAGGGCGGTCCTTACCATTTGATTCTGGATAAGCATCTCCATTAATTAAAGTAGGTCCTTATTTAAAGAAGTGCCTCCTGGTTGTATTCCATTGTGAATTGAATGCTTGTGTGGGTGCTGTTCAGAATGTTATAACCCTATACTCCAACAATCCACATGATTATGGAATGGAAGCGATTCGATTTTGGCTAGAACTACATCCAGAGTAAATACCAGAACGAATAAACAAAACCTTCATCATTGAATCAATTAAATTTATTCTCCAAAATAATCATTTCATTTTTGACACCAACTGCTACCGCCGAATATCGGGAATTGCGGTGGGCACAAGAGCAGCACCTACCATTGCCAACCTCACAATGGGATTCTTAGAGAAAAAGATATTAGAAATCACTGCGAAAATTTGGAGAACCTCTCGCCCAATACATTAAAGAGAATTGGAAGAGATACCTGGATGACTGATTCATACTCTGGAATAACAACTTAAATAAAATCTTAGAATTTAAAACACTTCTGAACACCATCCATACAAGCATTCAATTCACAGTGGAATACAACCAGGAGGCAGTTCCATTTCTAGACATTCTAAGTAAAAAACAAACAACAACAAAATCGAAACAGACATATTTTATAAAACAACAATTTCTCTATATAAGCTGACAATCGTTTGATCGTCAAACCGGTACTTATTTCATTTGTAATGATGTTATGATGTAATATGATCCTAATATCACCCAAAATTTTATCATACAAACTTTTGTAACTCTTACATTTCTTTTCTTTCTTATATATATATATATATATATATATATATATATATATATATATATATATATACACACGCACACACATCCATACTTCATTTTGGGATTAAGGCTACCATTGTTTTCAGGATAAGGAAGCAATAAACAATTATCAAGCTTATGATATGGAACACTGGTGTTCGTGACCGATTTGAATAGTAATGGGCTTTCTGCACATGAAACTAATAGAAGTATTAATGCTAAAATAAACAACCTTTATCCAACAATACAGTGTTGTGCACTCGTTTGCATTGTTCGATATGTACGTACATATATATATATATATATATATATATATATATATATATAATATGTGTGTCTGCGTTTGCGTGTATGAATGTTTTTGTGATGTATGCTTTTGGCTGCTAGTATCTGTGCGTGCATGTATCGGGGGTTAATCTGATTGTATATATTATTGCTAGATTATAAAGAATCAACACTGAACCATTATTCAAAATATATTTATCGTAATAAATTATGCATTTTCTTATTAGCGATATTTCTAACAGTTTTTTTTATGATAAAATAAATGGAAAATGTTCTAGATATAGTAAATCATGTAAATATTATCATAATATATTATATTATTCTTTTAGTGATTTTGCTTATTAGATTGTAACCACGCTTAGTTAAAATCCTTGGTCAAAATTGTTCATATTGACATTAATGTATAGTTTATCGACCTTGAAATTATAGAAAGAATAGAAGACTTGGGTGGTATTTGAATAGAAATTATAAAAGGATGTAAACATCATTGTTCCTATAATTTATTGATCAGTGTAGCGAAATTGCTGAATCATGAAAGGTCCAGGTGGTCTCTCTCTCTCTCTCTCTCTCTCTCTCTCTCTCTCTCTCTCTCTCTCACACACACACACACACACACACACACACACACGCACGCACACACACACAAACACACACTCGCATACATACACATATATACACACATACAAGAACGGGCTTCTTTCAGTCTTCGTCTACTAAATCAACTCACAGGGTTTTGGTCGGCCCGACGCTATAATAGCTCAAGTTGCCACGTAGTGATACTGAACCCAGATCCATATGGTTGGGAAGTAAGATTCGTACCACACAGCCAAGCGTGTATCGCTAGGAGATGCAACGTTTCATTACACTGTTCTTACACGGTGTCAGATTTAGTCCCAATCTGAAACATCTTGTGCAGCGGTCTTCCACCTTAGTCTCAGAATAACCTAATATTTTGAATGAAATTTCTTGGATAGAAACTGAGACGAATTTCGTCAGATATCTTGTTCGAGTTCGAGAGTTGTAGACTAAATCTGTCCCCCAGTTAATTACCATTACATGCCTTTAAAGTGCCAGCAACCGTGCCTCCAGGTGAAGTTAGTAGTCTGAGAATATTGATTTCAAATTTTGGCACTAGGCCATCAAGTGCAGGAGAGGTGGGTAAGTCGATTAAATCGACCCCAGTGTCCACTGGTACTTATTTTATTAATTAAATGCCACTAAGCGTGTAGCCCTGCGTGCTAACAATTCAACCAGATTGCCGCGCTAGTGGTCTAAGAATATTCCCATTTATTTCATCTCTCCACTCAGAAATTATTGAAATAGATCATGATTACTGTTCTCCATTCTCTGGTTAAGCCAGTAAAACATTAAAAAAATTATTGAATTATGCATTTTGATTCTACTAAGTTAAATGTGAACACAACGTTATTGCGTTAATAAACCATTCTTTTTTCTAGTATCTTGTGTATAATTCTTCGAAATAAAGGAAATAATAAAACTACTGTGAAATGGTACAAATATTTAAAGAAAAAAAAACAACTTTTTTTTGTGTAGTTCAAGGTTATCCAATACTAACTACATATATAAAAAATGTTCAAACTAAAATTGTTCTGTATTTTTATTCAATGTTAAGAGTTTGCAAAAATAGAGTGTCTGCTGCCTTCTAATTTCTGACGAGGCGGGAGAGAGATTTGAGAGGAATTGTGTGCTTTTTCTAGACCAGATGAAATATCGCCATTGTGGCTCTTCCTATTGTCTCATATAAATACATTTTTTATAGAGAAAAATATTCTAATCCTTTCAAAATGAATTTGTAAAGGTTAAGAATTGCATTTGTACTTCTTATAAGTCATAGAATAATTTTACGTAGCAGCACTCAGCCTACACATATAAGATACTTTCAAACTATCTAGAAAAAATACTTAATGATAAAAGAGAAGCATTCCAATAGTGGTGCTATATGTTCCCATCTATTTATTATTGAAGCAAAATCAAAATCTGGCATTTTCGTTGGAGAACTGATGAAAAATGTCAATTTTGGAAACACTTTATCTGATGTTTATTTAGAAAACTGGCAAGCATTTAAATATTTTGTCCTAGAATTTCTATGGAATTGAGAAAACCTAGATTAGACACAACTAGTAGAAAACGTGATTGATAGATTTCATCAATTGTAGAAGAAGCAGGAAAAATATAAAATTGTGCTGCCTATATTTGAATCTCCCCTGTTTTCCAGGAAACTGTGTCAATGAAAAAAGAAAGTAAAGTAAATACTTTCAGAAAGACATTATGGTAATGGTAGACAGATATCAAGACAAGTGGAACAATAGCATGATGTTTGGTTGTTGAAAAAGACATGAACGAACTCTGAAATGAATAATAAAAATCTTGAAAAAAAATTTTTCGTTGTTTTTTGTGAATATATTTTTGTTGTTATTAAAAGAATCTTATCTGATCTGATAAGAAAAACGAGAAAGAAACCAATAACAAACTCAGAAAGTATACATCAAACTTGATTGGACTGAGACAATATTATTGAAAATAAGAGGAAAAGTTCCAAAATGTAGGTTAGTTTCATTAGGTACTAAAAATTCTTCCTGCGCAATATAATGACATAGGTAATGATATTGATTTGTTTTATTCGCATATCTTAAATAAAATCTATTATAGCGGTGCCTTAGTATGCCCATAACCATCAGGCCGGAACACGTAACACAGTAAAACCGTAAAACTGCTGATATTCATTTTCCTCCCGACTCGTTGTAATAAATACTAGTAATATATTTGGTAGTAAAATAAATACTAGTAATATGGTATGCATGGTTGGTTATACATGTCACAGATCATAAATAACATTCTTTTATACCTACGTCAGCAGCTTCTTCATGTTTAACTGGTCACCCAAACTGCTAAAAACACTAGGCAAACGTCCTTCACATTACATTCCTAACAGCTTATAAATCATAGGGTATATTGGATAAGGATCATCTTGATACATTTATGACTGATAAAATAAAAGATTTGACGATGTTATGACTGAATAATATTTAGCTGAGATCTATTGAATGAAGATTGAGCTACGGCTAATCAATAATATAGCAGCAAGAAAAATTGAAAGTGTTAAAGACGAAGTCAACTGTTGCATGATTTGAACCGAAAGAAATGAACAAACGTAGTCTTATATGAATCTTATTAAATCTTCCAATATGGTCGTTTAGCATTTCCCTCTTTTGCCTTGCGTTCATGTTGTGTGTTAAACATTTTCTTAAAGAGGAATAAACATGCATATATATTTGCTAGAATACAGCATTTAATTATATGCATGCACGTGTATATATATATATATATATATATATATATATATATATATATATATATATATATGTATCTGTATTTCAGGAGTTATTGGTTCGTTTTCAGCCCCACATCCAAACTAGATACTATCCACGAATGCACAGTTTAAATACTCACTATAACACTATTGGATGGAATAATTTACACATTAAACACGTTTCTGGCAACTGATACGAACTTGAATATTGATTACTGGCTGGGACACGCATTTATCTATACGCGCTTATGTGTTTCAGTGGCTGTATTTGGGTATATCATTCCCCCGCTGCCATGGGCGAATATATTCTTAAGCTCAGCTTTTAGTTCCTATCAAGAACCTCTAGACTTCATCACTAATTTAGTCCTAGACCAAATTGAATGCGTTTATCTTCAACAAATATGTTCCAGTTTAATGTTACATTTTGAGATAAAATAATTGAAATTTGGGTCATTGAAAAAAGTTTGGTCAAAATATGTGAGGTCAGAAGTGAGAAAGTAAGGTAAGAAACTGATTTTGAATCAAAATACTTCAGTTATTTTATAACTCTTTTTTCGCGGTTTGGGTTTTAACCGCCCTTTCTAGCATGTAAGGAATCCTGTCGAAAGTCTCTTCTCTGTATATGAAAATATTTTCAATTCCGGAATCATCCTAACGCACTCCTGCAAAGGATCATTAGGCGATATGCTACTGACGGGCGTAAGATATCATATATATATATATATATATATGTACCAAACACTATTTTAAGTCTTTCATACAAGATTATTTCTTTTGTTTGATTATAAATATGTTTGTTTTTCTGATCCATGTACGTTTCTATTCATTCATCAATGACTACTGTTCATAGAGCAATTATGTGTGATATGAGACCTCGATGAGAAATGCAATTCTTAAAACAGAACATCTTGTAGTATGAACTTCCAGAAAGGTTACAGCACACGTACTTCCTTTATATCGTATGTTTGACGTTAACTTTTTTTGCCAATTATTTAACACAAAAGATTAATGTTGTACTATCCAATCACTTGTTATATGGGTATTTGTTGAGCTCTTTTGATGAAAGACACCTTGCTAACACTAATTATCATGTAATCTATGTATATAATGTTTTTAATCAGTGTGTTGATACTTCATATATATACAAGCATTATCTACGTGTATATGTGTGTATACATGCATACAACTGTGTAAACACACACACACACTCCTCTCACATATATATCCATATCTTCATCCGCACTGATGCGTGCATGCAATTATGTATGTACATATATATATATATATATATATATATATATATATATATATATATATATATATATATATATATATATATATATATATATATATATATATATATACACACATACATACATTTATGTATATGTGTGTGTGTGTATGTTCGTGCGTGTGTGTCTTTGTAGGAATTATATATACACAGGAATATTTCCTGTAAGTCATATAATGCAGATGTGATAGAAGTATGAAACTATGAAGTAACAATCAAAGAATAACGAAGAAAATGTAAAGACTAACTAAACAGCAGCACATACTTTGCAAATGATAAAAATATAAATTGATTTTGCAGATGTTTTGAACATGGAGAAGAGTAATTATATGACAAAAGAAAAAAAAACAACAAGAAAACAAATGAAAAAACAACTATACTTATCCGAATGATTTCTATTGCATATTTAAATATCTGAACCTCCATGCAAATAATTAGCTGCATATCTCGTTATTTTCATCGGTATGTTTGTTTTTATTAATTTTTCTGTTCTTTTCTTTATATGGTTACTTTTCTGTAGTTAATGAGTTTTTGTCGCCTGAAACTGAACATGTGATTCAAGGATGGTTTCTCACGTTCTTCTTTCTCCGCTATCTACTACCGTCTATTACAGACTTACAGTTGCCCAATTCTTGCTAGTTATCCATTACATTAATAATGTTTAAACAATAAACAATTGCAGTCTGATTATGTTACCGTTACGAGCTTTCTCGAGAAAATATGTATCTTACAGGGATTTTTTAAAAAAGGGTTTTGTTGATCTTTTCAGAAACTATCGAACAACTGTTATTGTTTTTTCTCTTTTATTATTATTATCATTCTTATTGTTACCAACGCAATCAACATCATCACCCCATCCTCCTCCACTTCCTCATCATCATCATCGTCGTCGTCATTATCATCATCCTTATTGTTATTATTATTATTGTTATTATTATTATTATTATTATTATTATTATTATTATTATTATTATTATTATTATTATTATTATTATTATCGAGTGAGAGATCAGTCCTTGCCATTATTATTATTATTATTATTATTATTATTATTATTATTATTATTATTATTATTATTATTATTATTATTATTATTATTATTATTATTATTATCGAGTGAGAGAGCAGTCCTTGCCATTATTATTATTATTATTATTATTATTATTATTATTATTATTACCATCATCAGTTGCTATGCTCATCATCATCTCCATCATTGCGACTACCAATAGTCTTTACTATTATCGACATCCTCCTCATCCCCATCCTCATCATCATCGTCACCATCATCACCATCATCTCTAATGTTTTTGTTATTTCTATTGCGCTTATAATGAGGATATTGTGTTTCTCGTAACTACAATCCCACTTAATTGCTGGAAATATATTACCTTGTATTTACCTTTTCTTAATAGATGGTTAATTACATTGTATTCTTTTCATTCTGACCCATTCTTGTTAATTGTTAGTAGGAGTTAATCAATTAACTAATATTTTCATTTTCCTCTTGTATCTAACTTCTGTCGTCTTTCAATGCAGCGGAGAAGAATTTACTTGCGAAGAAAAATACGTATCTACCGTATGCTTTCTGTTTGATTGAAATTCTGCGAGAGTGATCGCTATGTTGTTTTCAGAATTGTTTTCTTTCTCCTTCATTAACACTTAGTACATACTTTTGTCTCAACAACAAAACTCCTTTTAACTGTGTTAGTTATACTAACACACACAGAAAAGAAAAAAGAAAAACATAGATATAATTCTATTTAGTGAACAAGAACCACTTTTCACAATTTAATACACATTGTAATGTATATTATTGAGTTTCCCTTTGAATATATATATATATATATATATATATATATATATATATATATATATATATATATGTCTGTATGTATGTTTGTATGTATGTATTGTCGTCATTGGCTTTATCATGTATCCGAGTATTTATTTTCACCTTTGCCGAACGTTTCCTTTATGGTGTTGCCGTTGATGAATCCGTGGACTAATTCTTGCATAGAAGAGTCAATCGATTTGACTGTATGGCAATTCGGTGGAAAACGAGGTTTATTTTGTTGAGCCTTTCTCCCTTGTCATTTGATTCCATCCATTTCTCTTCTTGTGGCTTCGCAGTTTTTAGTTCCGATGGTAATGGAACGCCGCCACTTGGTACGGTCTCAGGCTTGTGTTTCAAACAAGTTAGGCTCAAATCTAATGGCTTTTATTGTTGCTTTGAGTTGGTCCTTGTATTTTCGGAGCGGACAACTCCGTAGTCTTCTTCCCGAAGTGACTAAATAAGACTTGGCCTGGGTACCTTGACTCTTCCATTCTTATTACATGTCCTGACCATCGGAGATGATGCTTCTTGCTCAACGATTCCATACTTCGACTGCTGTCTTTTACCAGGACTTTGTTGCTTGTCATATAGTGTTCACATCTGATGCTCAAGATCGAAAGAAACTTTTGGTTTCAGCGTTATAATTTTGGGATGTCGTGCTTATATATTTACTCTACACTTATATATATGTGTGTATATATATATATATATATATATATATATATATATATACAGAGAGAGAGAGAGAGAGAGAGAGAGAGAGAGAGAGAAAGAGAGAGAGAGAGAGAAAGAGAGAGAGAGAGAGAGAGAGAGAGAGAACATTCTAATGAATGGTAACCTCGGCATTTTGGGCAACTTATCTTGGCTTGTGTTCTCATGCATTTTTCTTGTTAGTGACTTTGTATGTGCAATATATTGACAAGTGTATATACTGAGCTTCCCTGCCATGCCTTTGCAAGTGTTCTATTGGTGTCAGTCTGCTGCATCCAGACATTATGTCATTGAGTGTTACTGGGCGGTCTCCGCATATGTGGCATAATGATCTGATTTCATATATCAGTACATTACTCAGGTAATTCCTAATCAGAAGGGTCTGAACCTGACCAGCAATGATATAGTCCTTCGAATTCTCATTTTAGACAACAGCATGACAGCTACGGATGAGTAATGGTTTGATCTACAGCAGGGCCATCTCTCATTCTAGCCTGCTGTCTTCCATGCAGCGGTATTTGCTCCCATATCTCCTAAATATATAAAAGGATGATTTGCTTGGCAACATTTTATGTTTGTTTTGCTTTGACTGTCGTAGTCACATTTTCTTTGGGTACTGGTTCTAATTACATATCTCGGAGGAACATTTTCGTGTTTTTCGTCACTGAGTGTAAATTATTGAGGTCTCATGTTTCAGAACCAGTTTAACATTCAGTCGTTTCGCTTGTTGCAAGCAGGCTGGCAGTCCAATAGTTGCAATTTTCAATGAGAGTTGAGACTGTATGAACCCTCGAGCGCCTTCTTTTCTCAGGAGATATATTCAGTCTGTATCTGTTTTTTGGTGATATTTACGATGCATTGTCATTAGATTTCGTATTCTGACAGAGGGTGAAAATGTATGTGATTATGTGCATGGTTAATGTGTTCATGGCTTCGATTTTCTTTCTGACGTTCAGCTCGGGATTCAGAATGCTTCTTATTCTTCGGTAGTACACGTTCCTTATCTTTTCTCTCATTAGTGTGTATTTAATCACATCTCCTTAACATATTCCCAGATACTTATAACTACTCTGAGGTTCTAATTATTTTATCTTCGCAGTGAATGTAGCCATGGCACATTTGTCTATCCCAAATTCCATTTTGAAATCATCAGTAAATTGTGTAGGATTGCTGGTTGTTAATCCTTTTTCGCGAAGAGTTTCAGGTCATCCATATAGAGGAGATAATTAACTGTTTTTCCATACACCCTGTTTCCATAATTTATTTTATTCAGGTGTTTACTAAGCAGAATAACAAAGGAACTAATGAGTCTCCTTGAAAGATTCCACGATTAACATTGAGTTGCTCAACATTTATATTTGTAGTGTCATCTTGAGAATTGAAATCCTTTCCCAGAGCTTCAAGACGTGAGATACAAAATCCATGATTACTGGTGGAAGTTTGAACATTTCCAAGCGTTTCTGTATCCGCTTTCGAAGACGACTATCAAAGGCCTTCTTATTGTATATCCAGGCCACTGAAAGATGTATTTTTCCTGTTGTGACAATCCTCATGACCATTTTGTTAATTAACAGTTGATTCCTTCTTCTACAAGACCCGCATTTACATACCTTTTGTTCGTGCGAAAAGCATATTTGCATTCAATAAGGAGAGATATAATGCATTTCTACATTGTTGTAAGGCACGTTATGGGATTTTAATTATAAAGATTATTTTGTTTCATAATTTTTTGCGAGCAAAAAGTGATTCCATTGACCAGCTATTCTGGAGTCACCTGCGGTTCTTTCATAATTGTGTTGCAGCAAAAAGTTAGTTTTTTTGTGTAAGTCTGTAAACACACTGAACCAGTAGTATGGAATCTTATCTATACCAGGACGCTTCTATTTACTGGGCTTTTTTAATGCATGGCATCTACATATAGCCTTTCCCGTATTTGCTGTTCTATAACCTCAGTGTCTTTTGTTGTCAAGTAACCCATGGCGCATCAGAGTTGTGCCCAAATTTTCCTTAAAAATTCAGTATTTCAGGCTCTGATGGTGCTTTTTCCGATATTCCTATAGAACTTCATTAGATTATTTTGAAACATGCTGTTATCTTTGAAGAACTTGGATAGTTTATCGAAGCAGCGTATATGCGCGGGCTTAGCCTGCACGTTTTGCTTCATCTTCACTACTTCAGCTGCGAAGTCCTTATGCTAATTAATCTGTTTCCTCTCTGTAAGGTATTTTAATTATATTTGAGAATAGAACTATGTTTTTGTATGTTACTGCACACCTGTTAAGAATGTAAGTCGAAGTATGTATGACCTTAACGTCCTAACACTCTCTGTCTACAGAACAAATGAAGAAACCGGATGGAACGCCAAATTCAAATACTATGCCAAAGCGGAGAAATGATGAAAATGACGTAGGGAAGGGGTGTATTGGCACAATTACTGTTGGTAAAGGCATGTTGGACGCAGTTACGACTTTTGTAAGAGGTAGTCATTCCCCTGACTTGAGTATATTCTACAATTACAAACTTATCTTCGACACGAGCATGAGGAGAAGCAAAAGAAAGTGAGAGCTGGTCGAAATGTTGGAACTCCAAACATCAGCAAAACAATTGCGAAGATGTTACAACGAAATGAAGCCCTTGTGAAGAACATACGGAAAGAATATATACAAGCGAATACAGCAAACACAAGGGTTGTTGCAGGAAATCGAAGTGCAAAACCAGGAGTAATTCTCAATTGCTGATACGCTACCATTGCATTGCAAGAATTAGGGAAAGAAGAGTAACAAGAACATGAACTTAGACAAAGGACATTCTCGATCCTTTTGTAAGCAAAGGTTTTATGACTTTGGATTGTTCGAGCACAACGTCCATGAATAATGGGTTGCATGTTGTTCAAAGATATCTAGTGTCCAAGTGTTACAAAACGAGGAAAGAAAGGAAGTAAAAGCTATCGCACAAGAGAACACATTTCGCTCATGCGTGACCAACATGTCAAGCGAATGATTAAAGTAAAAGGAGGGAAAAGTCTGAAGATTGTTTATATGGACGAAAGCTACATTCACAAGAACTTCCGTCGGCACAAGTTTTCATTGTACGAGCCAAATGATGAGCAACATCTTACAACTATTGGATGCCACAACGAACAACGATATTGTTTCATTGCTGCAACTATAGATGCCGATCATAATATTCCAGAAGATCAAGGATGAACAACAGGATGGATACCCTTGATATCTTTGAAGGGGGAAAAAAGCAAACGAAGGATTACCATGACTTATCTGATCACGAATATTTTCGTCAAATGGATGAGGCAGTTATTGCAGTCTTTGAAGGGGAGAAATATATTCATTGCTCTTATCGTGATGGACAATGCCAAGTACCATAAACGGCCACCCGAAAATACGTCGAGAAAGAACGACAAGGGAGAAATACTGCAAGAAGCGTATGCAAAATACGGAACGGGCTTTGATAGCAACGACACGAAAACATGTCATGGGATAAACAGCATCTGTATATCCAAGATAAGGTAATTGCTGTTATCGCAAGAATGGCTCAAAGTAGAGGACATGAAGTGATATTTTCACTACCTCATTACTCGGATTTTGCAACCAAGTGAGATTGACTGGGCTGTTGTAAAATGAGAGGTTGGTAGGCAGTACACAACCGACACTACATTCAAAGATGTACTTCATCGTTTGAAAGTGCTTTTAATCATATGAAAGCAAATACTGTACAAGAATGCATCGATAAAGGAAATAGGAATCTGAGAAGACTATGGGAAAACATCAAGTCTATGGAAGATGCTGATGATAAAAATAGAGATGATTCAGATGAGGATTTGAGTTCTAGTGGCTCCTCTGATGGCGACGAAAGCATTACTAAGGGTTGTGATAACGATTTTTAAAAATGCCAATTTTCTTTTCTTTCTTCTACAGTGAAAGTTTTTGTTACCAATATCATCGGAATAAAGATAATTGAATTGATGAATGAGAAGCTTCCACATCATTGCAACCATAGCAAACTGGTTTTACTATAGTCTGTGTGGGTTGGTGGTTAGAGAGGAAAAATAAAGACAAATTTCAAATATATCAAAAGTGATAAAAATATTCTTTCTTATTCATTTTATTTAGAAATATTAATTCAAATTTCAACTTTTTAAATTTTCGAGAAAATTCTTGATCATACCTTTGCCAGAACTGCGCGTATCATGCAACAACTGAAGCAGTGTTAAAGGTTTTTAACAAGTTTCATTAGTACCCTCGATGTTGTCACGAACTGTTAACATGACCCAATACATAGACAATGCATGTAATCCTGATGGATTCATTATCCCGTGTGCCTCTTGCGCACGTGGTTATTGATGTCTTTAACAAAACAGTGCTTATAGAGTTTACTCCAAATTATCAAAGAACTTTCTGTCTAGACTGTCAGACCAAGGAAGAGAGATCTGGAAATCATCCATAATTTCTGACATGAAGGCCCTCCAGAAAGTGTATTTAGACTGGACCATTATTAAGCGTACACAACATCCACTTTTTATAAGATTTGTGGGTAGATATTGTATCACTTGCATTGTTTAGCTGGTGGAATGCAGTAAACATCTAGTAGCATCGCTTTTGATCGAATAAATTATTCCTCTACACTTTTAGGCTAAGAATTTTTGCGGTTGTCTTGGACTCAGTACGTACTAGTGCATCATACTTCAACATTCCAAGACCTTCGAGCGTGTTGCCTTTCCCCAGATGCACCTCCTAACTAGTAGAACGTTTCCCCCTATAAAATCTGAAAAGGTATAAGCCTGAAACCAGTCAAATATTTCTTGGATTAAAACGCAATAGTCATGTGACGCTACCACTATAAGAGTGTATGCATTAACATCTAGTAAACAGTTTTGTGATACTCATACAAGGAACCGTTTGCTTTTGAAAGTGTTGACCGTGAAGTGATTTTTATCATACAGAGAGCACACAGCTGAATCGATCTCAACTATTTCTCACAGCATCCGTTATTCTTGAACATTCTTTGTACCAGTTGTCCAATAAAAATCTAATCCTTTTGTGATGAAAGGGAATTTTAGTGATAATAGCAACAATAAGAATGAGAAACAGATTTATAAAATAGATCTTCCTCTTTTATTTTTTCGTGAATATCAGCAATCTCAGATGATTTGTTTCACGTATGCGTTGAGTCACTTGTTGTGCAATGCAACTGGCGCCGATACATTTGTTGATAACCACAATTTGGACGTTGAGATTTGTCCTGCAAATGATCAGACGGAGATGAGCATGTGACAAAGAAATGAAGGAGCAGAAATACAAATCGCTGTTAAATACATATACTTTTGAACCAAATGCAAAGGAAACAGCCAGTATTGCCGCTAAACCGGTGAAAGTGTTTGTTATCAATATCATCAGAATAAAGAGAGTTGAATTGATGAATGAGAAGCTTCCACATCATTGCAACCATAGCAAACTGGTTTTACTATAGTCTGTGTAGGTTGGTGGTTAGAGAGGAAAAATAAAGACAAATTTCAAATATATCAAAAGTGATAAAAATATTCTTTCTTATTCATTTTATTTAGAAATGTTAATTCAAATTTCAACTTTTTAAATTTTTGAGAAAACATTAAAAACATCTAATATTGCAACTTTCTTTGTGTGGCCCATTACAAGATGCTGATTAAAATTTTGGTAATGATAGTGTTCTGAATTTTAATGATCAAACATTGATTTATCGAAATATTTTGACAGTTTTGCCAAACACTTCACAATCAATAAGAGATATTTAAGTGAGGTGTCAATTATTTCAAATTGCGAAAGAAATAAAAGAAATACAGATTGTATTTTAACAGTATTTTTTGATACATCTGATGCTTTCCCACTTATTTCAGGCATTGGCCACAAATAATCTTCGTGAGTTGCATATTTTATATGGAAGAAAAACTTTCTTGACATAAATCAAGTCTGAAAAATTGCACAAAAAATCACAAATAAATAATGAAATAATAAATAAATATTTTTTCTTTTACTTTTACTGTTTGAAATGAATGGTTGTATTAAAGCCAATTGGAAATTCACGTAGTTTATTTAAGTCTTTAAAAGAAGATCAGTATGCGTTTTTTGTTAGTTCAGAGTTTGTTTTTGTAATAAGTCGAAAATATAAATGAAATAATCATTGTCAAAAAAATTAATGTGAGTTTTCATAGAACCAATGAGGATGTAGGTTTCCTTGTTGTTATTAACATTCTTCAGACGCCAGCTCTTCTTAAACTGACTTATAAGTCTTTTGGACAGGTATTAAAAACAGTTATCACAACTTTTCGATTATTTAACATAGTCGCTGTGTATATGATAGGTGCATCACAATAAGTCTAACATTACAGTTTAGAGTTCTATATTTAAGAGATGAGGAATTATGTACATTATTTACATTCGACGGATATTTGTCCTCATCTTGTTTGTTGTTACCACAGCGTTTCGGCTGATATACACTCCAGCCTTCATCAGGTGTCTTGGGGAAATTTCGAACCTAGGTTCTCATTCCTAAGGTATTTTTTTTCGATGTTATTATTATTATTGTTATTATTCAGGTCACTGCATGGAATCGAACTCGGAATCTTGGGGTTAGTAGCCCGCGCTCCTAACCACTGCGCCATATGCCCGTGGGCATATGGCGTAGTGAGCTGGCAGAATCGTTAGCACCCTGGACAAAATGCTTAGCGGCATTCTGTTCATCTTTAAATTCTGAGTTCAAATTCCGCCGAGGTCAACTTTGCCATTCTTCCAGGGCCGATAGAATAAGCATCAGTAAAGCACTAGGATTGATGTAATCGACTTACCCTCTACCTCGAAATTGCTGGCTGGCATTGTGCCAAAATTTAAAACCAATATATCAATCAGAAATGAAGCATCGTTACGCAACATTTTAATTAATGCATTCTTGGTTATTGTTGCTGAACCCCAGGCTTCAAATCAACTCTGATTGAAAGCGTTCCGGAAGTGATCATTCTGCTATTTGTCGGGTCATCGTACGTCAAGGTCCTTAATATTCTAATACATTCTTCCATTTTTGAAGAGAGAAAATGCATAATTTGAGACATATTTGCTGTAGCTTATTAGGAATAGAAATCAATGAACTGGCTCCTTTATTGGCATCTTAGGTTGCTTTATTGTTTGTAACTTTTTAGCTCCAGGTCATTCATGATTGAGTACACCTGTAAACGAAGATATTCTAACTAAGGCCGTCCCATATTTTATTTCAGAGTATGCATCTGGGATTTGATAACTTTGCCATTTTGAACTATCTACTAATACTTGTTCATAAAATTATAGTTGCTCTATGGCAAGAAAATGGAAGGAAGGAATTCCATACCACCTTAGCTAAAGTCAGTTTTTAAAAAAAATTTAGTTAATCGTTTCTGAACATTCAAGAATGTGTAGCACAGTCGTCTACCACAATACTTAAAGTGGGATCACTTAATCCGCATGATATAATATCCAAAGTACAAGATGGATATCATTTTGAAAATAAATGAGCGAAGAGAATGGTCATTGGCCTTTGATTTTATGTTTTCTCGAGTAAGTGTGACCTGGGCTGAATAACAATAAAAATAACTACAGCAGAAAGAAGCAGCAGCGGCAACATCAGTTACTCAATATTGCTCTCCAGGTAACAGCTGCATCTTTCAGAAACTTGCAGTGTTTATAGTGCAATTCGATTTTGAAGCATTACTGGATACATGCGTACGTACGCATACCTCTGCTTACACACACAAACACACACACACGCACACACACACACACACACACACACACACACACACACACACACACACACACGCACACACACCAATATATAGTCTTTCATTGGGCGGTGAGCAGGCAGAATCATTAGCAGGCTGGGCGAAATGCTTAGCGGTATTTCGTCTGCTATTATGTTCAGAGTTCAAATTCCGCTGACATCGACTTTGCCTTACATCCTTTCTAGGTCGATTAAATAAGTACCAGTTACGCACTGAGTCCATGTAATGGGCTTAATCCCTTTGTCTGTCCTTGTTTGTCGCCTCTATGTTTAGCCCCTTGTGCGCAATAATGAAATATATAGTCTTTCAGGAATAAAAGTATCACGTAAATGTGCAAAATTATGTTTGTATGCCGTGGCTGACATTACATTTAACTGGAAAGAAAGTAACCGGAAGAATTACACACCTACACACACGCGCGCACACACACACACACACACACACACAGAAACACACACACAAACACACACAAGCACGCACACACAAGCACACATGCATACATAAAACCTCACTATATTAACTGATAAGCTGTCATTTTATTGTATGGTCAAAACTGCCATAGAATTAAAAGAGAAAAGAAATATATGGTGCGAAACATATATTGTTATGCATTGGGAAATGAATCAAACTCTATTGGCGAAGCAATGCTTGAAACAAATCTAATCGTGTGGTTTATAGCCGAAAACTTGTGAATAATGTAGTAGATAACTAAGCTGCTCTGACTGTTCAGCAAATTACAGACAGTTTATATCATTGGTGTGGTGAAAACTTAATAAATAATTATCATTAAGTATATTGGGGTGCTGATTCCCAGTAAAATGTGACGTAACTTGTTTTAATGTTTTTATGTCCATCATCACGATCATCATCCGCATGCTTTTATAATGTCAAACTGACCCTTCTAAGAAAGGCTATGTATATCTCATTAAAATATCTTTCTATGAATCTTAAACTTACGTCATTTCAATTGTACACTGAAATATTTTTCCAGCTCTGATATACTTCATTTACCCCCGATTTTAGAGTTTTAGAGTTTTAGAGTAATTCTCTTGCATTCGGAATCAGACCTCAATGACAGTCGTTTAACATATTCTAAGAGACCAAATAAATGTTTGCCGTTTACTCTATATCTCTTGTAGACACTCTCAGATAACAAATTAATGCAACTTATTTATGGTAGGAAGCTTGACTAACAAATTTGCGTATAATTCTATACATTTTTAGTGCAATATTCTATTTGTTGAAGGCAGCAAACTGGCAGAAACGTTAGCACGCCGGGCGAAATGCTTAGCGGTATTTTGTCTGCTGTCACGCCGAGGTCGACTTTGCCTTTCATCCTTTCCGGGTCGATATAATCGACCTAATCCGCACTGGGGTCGATATAATCGACCTAATCCGTTTGTCTGTCCTTGTTTGTCCCCTCTGTGTGTAGCCCCTTGTTGGTAGTAAAGAAATAAGAAGCATTATCACGCCGGGCGTAATGCTTAGCGGTATTTCATCTGTCTTTAGGTTCTGAGTTCAAATTCCGCCGAGGTCGACTTGATCTTTTATCTTTTCGGGGTCGATAAATTAGGTACCAGTCGCATAGTGGGTCGATCTAATCGACTAGCCCCCTCTACCAAAATTTCGGGCATTGTGCTTAGAACAGAAAATAAAATTCTATTTATTGTAACAAATAGAATCAATTGCTTAATATGTTTTAATCTGAGCAGCAACCGCTCAGTGGAAATTAGAGTGAGCTGCAATTTCCATGGCTTTTTCTCTGGAATGAAAATATTGGGTTGGCAACTAAATTCCGGCGGTTTTTTTTTTTAAATTTTGGAATTTATTGTGTTTTTAATGTTTGGAATCTATTTTTTTCGAGAATTCTATTTTTGAATCATTTTGGAATCTAGTTTGTTCTTTTTCTAGTTAATTTTAGTTAATTTTTGTTTATTTTAAGATCATTAAAATGGAATGTCAAGTTAAAAAAAAAACGAGCATTTTCGACACTTCCTGCTTTTTGCTTTTAATCAAGGTTCTAAGGCCGCAAAAGCTGCTCGCGACATTTGTGCTGTGTATGGAGAGGGTGCCATAGCTGAAAGAACCACTTGTGATTGGTTTGCCAAGTTCAAAGATGGAAATTTTGACCTCAAATACGCACCTCGTTCTGGCCGTCCAGTTGAGTTCGATGAAGAGCGATTAGACTAACTTTTGCACGAAAATTCTCGTTAAACGACAAGGGAACTGGCAGAGAAAACGGAATGCTCTCACACTGCTATAGAGAAGCATCTTCACTCGATGGGAAAGGTTCAGAAATATGGAGCATGGGTTCCGCATGCTCTAAGTGACAACAACAAAAATCAACGAGCCACAATCTACGCTGGTTTGCTTGCTCGACACCGCTCAACTCATGGATATAAGCAACTGAATCGTTACTGGCGACGAAAAATGGTGCCTGTACAGCGTAAGGAATGGCTTAACCCCGGTAGACAAACGACACCGCGCGTGAAACAAGATCATCCGCGTAAAACGATGTTGTGCATATGGTGGGACTGGGAAGGGATTATCCATTACGAATTGCTTGAATGAAACCAAACGGTCAACGCGGAACTCTAACAGATGGAACGACTCAACACGGCTGTTCAAGAGAAAAGACCTAATCGTTAGCACGAGCAAACGCATGACTGGAAATTGCTGCCACACCCACCGTACCTTCCTGATTTGGCACCAACGGATTTCCACCTCTTTCGATCTCTTTCAAATGCTATGCGCGGAGTTTCGTTCAATACTGATGCAGAATTGAGAGCTTGGTTGGATCAGTTTTTTGAGTCGAAATCGGGTCATTTCTACCAAAGAGGTATTGAAAATCTTGTTGAATGTTGGGAAGAAGTTGTAAACAAGAAGGGTGAATTCATTATTGATTAATTAGTTGTTATTTTTTATTAAACCTTTTAAAAAATTTAAATTTAGAAAGAAAACAGCGGGAACGTAGCTGCCAACCCAATATTATATTAAATACGTTTTTGTGTTATATCTTATTGAAATGTTATCAAATTATTTTCATAAAGGTTAAACAATTTGGAATATTTTACTAAATATTCTCATTATTAAGTTGAAAATTATAGATGCTGTATCACTGAGTCAATTTTGAGCAGATTGAGTTTGAAAGGGCAAACCGAACCTTGTGGTAACTGATTATCTCTGGAATACTTAGCAGCAGAATTGACAATGAGAAATGTTGAACGCAGCATATAAAATGAAAACAAACTGTGAAAGTCATTTATTCTGGCATACTTTAGATTCTGACATATTGAAAGCTTTCAAATGATAATATGAAAAAAGAAAAGCATTTCATTGCATATTTCTTTGTGAATTTCCAGTGTCTTTTGAAATTTAAGATATAATTTGTTTTCTTGTCTGAAACCAGTTTCCATTTCACTGAATTTCTAAAACTAAACAAAGAAAAGACAGATTTTTGTTAAAGTATTCCCTTTGATTCTTTTATAACTATTTCATTTCATTGTTAGTTTCTCTGCCTAATTTCCTGTCTGACATACATATTGCTTTGTGAACAATTGCTGTATTCTCTTTCTTTTGACTTAGAAAACATGCACACATTTCAGCCAGAAAAAGTATTATACAATTCTCTTTAATTTGTTACATAATTTTTTTTGTAATTCTCGAGTGAAACTTGCTCTGATTAATTATCTGCAAGTAACACATATATCAAAGACTTGCATTAATATTGCAAATAAATGGTAACTAGTTACTAAATATTAAATAAGTAGAATTACAGGTTGGTAGGTATTAGTTTATGTAGATTTCATTTTACGCTATTTAGATTTATAGTAAAATACAATTTCTGATTCTCTTTCAAATGCTTTTAGGTCTACATGCAGTATTAGTTTAACATACAAATGTTCTGTATTTAATTCTATATTAGTCCTCAAAGCAGAATACAATAAAATATCTCAATTTCCTCAATATATCGTCAACTACGGCATACTGGTTCACACTGTCTACATCTTGGTAGAATGCTTTGCTATTACATAGTCCGGTGACAAGTGGAACTCGTCCTTTCCACATTAAGTAGACAAGTAAAGATTCTAGTCTGATTTGATGAAAACGGAACACAGGGCACGATGTTCCAGTGTATAAGAAATAATGGAGATAAATTTGCCTCACCACTACCCAATCTTTCAGAGGTAAAGTTAACCCATTTCTGTAAAAGATTGACTACGACCGTACCTGCTCAAACTTCATCCAAGCTCTCACCCACTTAGAAACCAGCGAGGGGATTTACTAGAGAGTGCTGCATTATATTCTCCTCACTCGAACGGTTTTCACTCGACTGTCTACGAACCTGTCCTGGTTAATCTATTTAGTTTATTGAAAATCAGAGTAGTTTCGATAACGTCTGAATAATAATAGTCGTGTCCCTAAACAGTGTTAAAGTGTTGCCACATTATTGGCTGTCTTTAAATATTTTTATTAAATTTGAGTACTTTCATGCAGGTGTTCCTTGACTGACCTAATTATTCTTTTAGAAGGAAATGTTTGGTATATTTCTTAAACTATGATTGACAACAAGAATAGTTATAACAATAATGCTTTTTATTAGCCACAAGGGGTGAAGATATATAACAAATGTTAAACAGAAGACTTTTGAAGACATGTAAAGTGAAGCAGAGACGATGAGCGTTGCAAGACGCATTAAAATATATAAGGGGACTAGGTAGTGATTTATAAAAAGACGGATATTTACATGTAATGAAAATAAAGCATAAACCTGTCATTTAAACAGAAAATAAATCACGAAACTTATTTAGAGGTCTCGTCTGTGCATGATTATTGCACTCCATGTCTCTCTACAACTGTCATTTCTAGTATTGAAATCTCGAGAAATCAAAGGTGTCGGTTGATATTTTCGTCATGTAAGCAACCTACGTTCGCAGAAAACTCTTCCTTTTAAAGTAGAAGAAATATCTATTGCTTACTGGTATTCTATGTGTAGCTGGTTGGTACATTTCTAACTCTGTTTTACTCTCTGCTGTATATTCAGGTAATATACTTGCTCTACTAATACACTGTTACTGCGTCAATAATGTGCTACTCTTACCGAGAACTGTGACATTCGTTTCATCTACTTACTAATCATTATTGTAGAGCGCAATGGCCCAGTGGTTAAGGAAGCGAACTCGTGGTCATAGGACACGGTTTCAATTCTCAGACCGGGTGTTGTGAGTGTTTAGTGAACGAAATGACCTAACACTCCACGAGGCACCAGCAGGGAGTGGTGACGAACCCTGCTATATTCTTTTACCACAACTTCCTCTCATTCTTTCTACGTGTTTCTGCTGTACCTGTGTTTCAAAGGGCCAGCCTTGTCACAGTCTGTTTCACGCGGAATCTCCCCGGGAACTATGTCAAGGGTACACGTGTTTGTGGAGTGCTCAGCCACATGCACGTTAATTTCACGAGCAGGCTGCTCTGTTGATCGGATCAACTGGAACCCTCGTTGTCGTAAACGACTGAGTGACACGAATCATTATTATTTTGAAGAAGTTCAGCTTGCACATTTTCAATGGCCGTTTGGAAAGGTCCGTCCTTCTCTCTTGAGCGATCATTTCAATCTTTGTTTCTTTTGCTCTTTTCTGGCTGTTAGATACTCCTCTCCAATATATGATATTGTGGGGTAGGTTTACTGGCTTTTGCAACTTCATCCACCATTTCCGGTGTTGTGACTGATGATTCTAGAAGATTGAAGCTTCCAGGTCTATTTTTTAATTAGTTGCCCTCGGTTGATTCTTTCACCTTTGCTTCTTCAGCCTTTTAAGCTCATCTAAGCGGAAGCCTCTGAAATGTATTTTTAGTTACATGTATAACAACCGGGCCTTTTGCTCTGCATCGTCAGTTACATGCCCATTGCCTCTGTCCCCTTAATTTAATATACTTTTAATATGGACTTGTTTTCAAGAATCATTCGGACTTGCAAATCCATCCTCACCCCAAAACGATGGTATGCCACCCTTCTTACATCTTACAAACTTCGTTACTTCTGCACAGACGACCGTGGTACAAGTTGGAAATTCCACTACTCATATAATTCCCAATATGCAGCACGGACACATTTGTGTTTCTCTGCTCCAAATATTCGAGTGCAAGTTTATTGTAGGTTGAATCTCACTGCTTCAACATACAATTACGGTTGATAGATATTTTCGCAATGTTTCAACATCCAATTTCCGCTTCTCAAGCGAAAGAATTTCACGTGATATTACCTGTAAGCTTTCTTCCCCTCTTTTTAAGGGTAACTGCCCTTATCTGTATTTCTTTTAAAAAGTACAGCTAAACAAACTCATACTTCGTATTTTCTTGTATTTATTCCTCGGAGTTAGACTGTCTAGCTTCAAAGGGTGTTCCCAAATGATTTTCTACGAGGAAAACCCTATTCCACTCTATAAATCTGGGTTGTCACGCAGGCAAAACTGATCTCATATGAAATAATCCTAATGTTTTGATTTGACAGAGTAAATTATTTGGGCAAATTAAGTTGTTGACAACAGAGACGCTGGCGTTGTTTATACAAGCCTGACTCTCAGTGGAATTGCCATTAATATTACATTTTTATTACGTGTGTCTATGTTATTTGTATTTTGTCCTTCCTTGCGTCTTTTGTATATGTGATAGCGTTTTTTATGCAGTTGATATTTTTCGATGGGCGTGGTTTTGAAGTTTTATAACCATTTTTGTATGTAAACAGCATGAACCAAAATTTGCTTTAAAACATCAACAAACAATTTTCTTTTCTATTAATTCTGTGTAGATACATACCAAGATTCGCGATGTTACCTTTATGAGAATAAATACATAAAAAAAAGACTTTAAGTAGTAGGTAGCCTTTCCTCGAAAAGCAATTTAAAAACAACGTGTGGTTGGCTGCGAATAATAATAATAATAATAATAATAATAATAATAATAATAATAATAATAATAATAATAATAATAATAAAATAGCAGGACTTACAAATATATATAACATACAGAAAATTGCACTACTGGGTACTGCACACATTCTACGCAAAACACTTTCAATACAGTAAACATAAGAGCACCACAGCAAACCACAGCACATACCCAAGGCGCACAGAGCTGCGCTCGGTAGTGAAGTGAAAGCACGTTATAAAAATAAAACTACTGAATAATAATAATAATAATAATTATTATTATTATTATTATAACAACAACAACAATAATAATAATCATAGTTTCAAATTCTGAAACAAAGCCAGCAATTTCAGAGAAGTGGGTAAGTCGATTACATCGACCCGACTGCTCAAGTGGTTCTAATTTTTTATCAACCCCGAAATGATTCAAACAATATTCATATAAACTGTGACGTTTTCCAAGGTGACTAACTTTCACTTCTAATTTTACATTTTTGCTTAACTCTAATAGACTTTACAAGCAAATCTAAACTGTCAACAAGAAAATAAGCCATCTGTTTTATATAGATAGCTCAAAACTATATGGCAAGGATAATGATGAGCTTGAATACCTATTACCTAAAGTGAAAACATTCAGTGATGACATTGAGATAGAGTATGGTCTATATAATTGTGCCATGGCCACTTTCAGGAAAAGGAAATTAATTGTGCTAAATGTTGTGACATTTATAAAAGAGCTTGAGCAGGAACAAACCTATAAATACCTTGAAATAAATGAAGGCTTTGGCATTAAGCATGCAAGCATGAAGGAGAAGTTCAAGAAGAAATGTTATAGCAGAGTTCGAGCAATCCTGAAATCTGAGCTAAATGCTCATAACAAGGTGTTAGCTATAAATTCCTTAGCAGTTCCAGTTGTTACTTATAGTTTCAGTGTGTTGAAGTGGAAAATCAGTGGAATGAAGAAAATTGGTATAACAATTCGGAAGCTGCGGAGGTGTAATAAGATACATCACATAAATGCAGACGCGGATCATCTTTACCTTCCTAGAGCCTATGGAGATCGAGGCTTGATCCAGTTTGAACGGTCTTATAAAAACGCAACAGGACTGGCGAAACATCTTGAAACAATTAATGATCAGTTGCTAAAACTCGTTGAAAATAACGAGAGGCATTAGAAACTGCATTCTATCTTGTTACTGATTTCATGAACGATACCCAGACTAAGCAGCCCGAAAGAACTGAGTAAGCTGTTGTTGCAAAGAAAGCAAAATTAATGGCGAAGAAATAAAGCACGTGGATAATTGGTGAGTTGGTGGGAGCAGAAATCACTGCCTGGCAAATATGTGGCCTGTAACAAACACGTTGATATTGACCAGAAGCACATCGATCATTTGTCATGAAACTCAAGGCAGAGAGTGAAGATATCACTTTAGATGTCTAAGATCGAGGCTTACTGACCCGGAACGACCAGGTTAATGTGATGAAATATGGAAAAGATCCAAAGCACTGATTCAGCAATGAGGGGATTTAAACAGTGGAGCAGTTAATTTCTGGATGTAAAGTTTTAACACCAGTTGGGCAATATGCACACTGGTAAATATGTCGGCGTTATAAAATCAAAACTGTTGGCAGGTGAGAGGCTGCAATAAAGAGAGAAAATTTAATGATTGTTTGTGACCTTAAGCATGCAGACAGAACCATCAAAGTTAATAAACTGGAAATTGCTGTTAAAGACCATAATAATAAAACCTGTTTATTCGTTGACATAAAGATTCCTCGTGATCATAATATTGCGGCAAAAGAATTTGACAAGCTCAGAAAATATAAATATTTGCTCATTGAATTCAAAAAAATGTTGCATCGCAAGGCGGCTTCAGTACCAATGATTGCAGGAGCACTAGAGATGATCAAAAAACGAAACTAGAAATTATTTGAGAATGTCCCTTGGCTTACCAAGATTATTTTCGCTGAGAGAACGATAACCATGTAAATTTTTTTTTTTTTCGTTTAGATAACTTTATTTGATTTTGTAAGTGAAATATCTGGTATGTTTATTTCAATGTCTTATAAATATATACAGTGAGTTTCTTTGCTCTAGTTGTCAAGAAGACCCCCGGTAAGAAATGGAAAGACAATTTCAGGAAAAAGAAATGGTGATGATGATGATGATGATGATGATGATGATGATGATGATGATGATGATGATCGCAGCTTCTTTATTAACCACTAGAGCTAATAGAAAAAACGACTAAGTTAAAAATGACAAGCTTAAAAAATGCGTAGGTTTTTGCGTGTAAACAAAATGTAAAATAAAAAGAAGTCCGGATATTGACAATTAAACAATCCAAATAATTTGCTCGTCTAGCAACTTGTCGTCTCTTCCTGTATCGATTCTATGTCTGTTATCGGCCTTTCGTAACACTTAACACAAGCTGAAAGTCATGGTCTGCCAAACGCAAGACAAACTTTGGATTTTTTTACCATGTTGAACTTCTGTCACAGAGACCCAACGAACTGACAACGCAGCCTTTGAACTTAACGTCAAAAAAAAAAAAAAATGGATGGGACGTCATCTCGCTGCAGGACTCTTCTAAGTTTTTAACTAAGGTAATCCTATAATGTATCTTTTTACTGTAGCTAGTGTCTCACCAAACCGTACTGATTCTGCACCAATCATCGTATTCCGGGCAACACACCAAATGTTGACGATTTTCCTCCGTCAATACCCGCTTAATTGATTTGCGTGTTCGGTTTCTAAAAACTGTCATTAGCTTGTTAATTTTTTTATTCTAGCAATCATAAAGCAATAAAAGGAAAATCTTGTAGGTATAGAGTAAATAATTACAAACCTCAATTTCTCATTGTCAGTTCAATTATATTTACATCGAAATGGAAATTTTATGTTGATAAAGAATTCATAGCGACAAATTACGTACTAATCAAACACTTATCAGTTGATGAAAGCATTTTAATGTTACCATTATTTTAAAGAGTTATTCTCATAGTCTAACATTCGTTATTCATATGCACATGTTTCTTTATTTCCACCTAACATAAATCCCTTGTATTAAAATTTATACATATATATTAATGCGATTACAACTTCTTAAAAAGAATATCTCACACCAGAATTATCTTACCTATTTTCTTGTTTTTGTATTTCCTTTTTACTCTGTCCATTCAATGAACGGCTGTGATACCGGGTTGCAGACCTCAGGGCCAACTGCATAATTGCTTCAGTCTTGTTCCTACTTTATTGATTTTTATTTATCGAAGCGTTACTTTTACTGACTGTTGAGATTGCGAAGTAGCATTTTAATCTTTCTTTTCAATTCAAGAAGATATTTCTGCTCCTAAGAATTATTATCCCTCTACAAATCTCAAGAGATAATAACATTAGAGCAGTGCTCTTATATCTGGGATGGATTTTTTCTGCATAAACATACATCTTAAACGGCATAAAGTCCCTCTCAGAAGCGCTTCGTCCTCTTGCTCATAGACACAATGTCGCCTTTTTCTACTTTTCGACCGCTGCGGAAATGATTATTTTCTTTGGTGCTAGCAGCGTCCATTATATAATTACTTTGACTTCAATACCAGTTGCCCTTTTGTTTTGTCCTCGTGGTAAACTTAGTCGATCCCTTGTAACACCGTCAATTATCCATTGGCTGGCGGGAGATTTTAGTGGTATTAACTCTAATGGAAGCATTAGGATAACCTATTATTTCAGCAATACAAGCATTGAGTTTATCTCTCCACAAGTCAAGGAGTGAATTCTACTAAAGTCAATCAGTACACAATGGCCAGGTAAAGGTGTTAAAGTAGTGACATGTAACGCTTAATTATGCGAAACACATTATTAATGGATATTGGATCTATAAAATGATAACGTTTAAAAGGGGACACTAGTGTTTCTGCTATTCTGTAGCTCTGACAGAGACAACATTGATGAATTTCGATATTCCTGTTGTAGACGATGTTGTTTGGATCTAATTTAGATCAGATAAATCAGGTCTTTGATAAAGTGTTTCATCTATGAATAATCTAATGCATCCACCACAACATAATCCAAAAATGTCTTTCCATTTATAAAATAGAGTGTGATCCGAGAGAATTTTACTTCTCAATTTAGGTGATGAAACGGCAATATAGAGGCCTTCGCATTGCCTCGTTTATGTAATTAGTTGGAGTAATTGGTATGGATGCATGACTCCACAAATCTTGGAAGCCTAGCAAGGATATCATGCTTTGGCCCGTCAACTCTTCATCGAGTTGTAGTGGTGTCGTTTTGTCAATTGAAATCTAATAGGACTTGTCATAATCGAGCACTGACCACAAAAATAAAAGGAACATAAACAGAGTAAGAAAGAGAGAGAGAGAGAGAGAGAGAGAGAGAGAGAGAGAAAGAAAGAAAGGAAGAGAAAGAAAGAGGAAGAAAAAGAGAGAGAGAGAGAGAGGGGAATCGTGTCACAGACTGGACTAGTAGTTCATCAGTCTCAAATGGATGAACGATCAGGCTGAATCGGGTATGATTTGTACTCAAAAAAAAAAAACAAAAACAAGATTCGATGCTAATGTTCCAGCGCATTCAATCTGATGCTCTTAACACTTTTGGTCAATCATCATTTTTATGTAACTCATATCAGGAAGAACAGAAGCACATTTAAGAAAATAATCTTAATAGTGTATTATAAAAACTTCGGTCAACTATCTCTTTTCTTAACATTTGTCATATTGAAACAAATTTAATCTAACCTTGATAAATGGATTACATATTGCAGTAAAGTTGGTCATTTCAGGTATCTACTTCAAAACTAGGGTACATTTTAACTTGGTCTATCTTTATCAGCATGAAAGGTGTATTGTGTGATTTTTTTTTTTTGTGTTAAAAGTTGTAAATTAGTGAAACATGGGCCATGAATGCAGAGGATTTGGGAAAATTAGAAAGTGATGAAGCTGTCCTGTCATGCTTTCCTAGACGTGCATGAACAGAAAAGTATGTGTTGAGAAGAGAAATGGGCATGATATCAATCAGGTGTAGTGGGCAGAAAAGAAGACTGCACTGATGTAATGCGAATAGATGACAACATCTGTTCAAACAAAAATTTGCCGATTATAAAATATGCAAGGACCTTTCGCAAGGAAAAAAATTAAGATATGAGATGAAGTAGGGAAGGCTGAGACCAGACACTGAACAGTTCGGAGGACGTGACAAAAGACCAGGATGACTGGTAATATACGATCCTTGCGAGAATCGTCCATCTCAATGAAACCGAGTGTCTGGAAACACAGTGTATATGGACATGCACAAATAGACCCCGTGCTTGCTCTTGGGCAGCACGGATTAGAGCCTCCATTTTCGGTTTTAAATCACTTTTATTCATCCACAGCCATCTTTCTTTCTCTGTCTGTCTTATCTTCAACATCCCTATGAAATTGATCATGCATTCTTTTCTTTACCCACCTATTTTCAGTTTCATTCGTTTCTAATTTCTTGTATAATGCTTCATCTTTGCAATCGTTCATTCTACACAAGCCTGATCTTCTTACTTCTAGTTATAGCAGTTCTGTGCCATTTTTTACATACCATGCTATGTTGTTTTCTTTTGCTCTAATGCTGTATTCGCATCCGATAAGTCCTCTTCTCCTCTTTTTCTTGGTACATACCAGTCTGCCTGTGTCACATTTTGGGTGGAGTGACCCATATCTAGTTAGCAACTTCCTTGTCTTTCCGTCTAAGCTGTTTAGTTCGTCTACTGTCCATGCGATTACCCCTGCTCCATATCTAAGGAGTGAAAGCGCCCAGGTGTTGATAGCTTCGATCTTATTCCGTACGTTTAATTTCGACTTAAGGATCAGTCTCTGCTCAAGTACTCCACCTTAAATTTTTCTGTCATTTCTTTCTCCATGAATTTATCCATTTCCAAAATCCCCAAGTAATTATAGCCTGTCTCTTCTATCTGCTTCATAACCTCCTCCGACAGTATTGTTAGTCCATCCATACATTTGATTTTGCCTCTCTTCAATATTAAGACACCACACTTTCTCAGTCCGAACTCCATTCTGATATCAGCACTGAAAGTATACACCGTATCAACGAGGGAATTGACTTGGGCTTCATCTTTACCATAAAGTTTGAGAGCGTCCATGAATAAGAAATTGTTGACTTTTTGCTGGCGGCTTTTGAATACATACCCAGCTTTTGCTTTCCTCAGAATCAGTGTCAGTGGTATCAAGCACAGTACAAAAATCAGTGGGGACAGGCAATCCGGACGGAAGATGCCCCTCCTAATTTCTACTGTCCCTAAACTTCTTCCGTATGCTGTCAGGTCCTACCCCCAATTCACCATACTTTTTCTAAGAAATCTCTCATCATTCACTGCAATGCAAAACAGGTTCATATACTACATAATCGAAGAATGTGGGATCGTATCGTACGTCTTACGATAGTCGATCCATGACATGGCTTAGTTACTTTTCCTCCTCTTGCAGTCTCTGAGGTACCAAAGAGTTGTTCCTTGGTACCTCTGTATTTACGCTTGCAAACCCTCTCCTCATGTGGCAGGACTCCATTTGTCTCTAGATGTTCGTACATTGACTCTGCGAGTATTCCAGTCAATAACATCCACATTAGTGACAAACAGGATATCAGCTTGTAATTGTCTACCGTATTGCCTTTGTCGATGTTTTTGCACAGCAATGTCCCAAACAATGTCAACCACTCTGGTGTTGCTTGGTCGGCATTTAACAAAGTGTTGAGCTGCGCAGCGCCTCGTGCGTGACATTCACCAAATCTTTTGATCCAGTAGCCTTGAACTCCATCTGGTCTCGGGGCATCCAGTTCCTCATTTTTTTGCTGATTTCATTCACTTCCCTAAATGAAATGACTAGTTCTGCCTATTTTGGACAGACTACTGTTTGTTTCAGTCCTTGCAACCATTCAACATCCTTCTTTTGCTCCTTGTCTTTGCTCCAGACATCACTCCAAAGCCTTTGACTTTCAATGTTATCTGGTATCAATTTTTCATCTGTACATCCTCCATTTATTTCTTTATAGAATCTCTTCTGATCTACTCTGAATAACATATTCTGATGGTAACCCTTCATTCTTTCGTCGTATGTTTCCATCTTTGCTTTCTTTGCAACGAGGCGCTGTTTCAATTCCTCCACTGCTACTTTCAGGCCCTTTCTTTTAATATTATACTTCCTTTTCAGCGCCCTTTATTTTTGTTCGCTTTTAAGCTCCCCTTTCTCCTTTCGGTCTAACACAGAAATTTCCTTCACGAGCATTCTTCTTTTTCCCCCATGGAGTTTTCTTTTGTTACTCCCATTATATTTCTTTTTCTTGATATCAACACCCACAATTTCTGCTACAACAATAGCTGCAGCCTTGATCAAATTATTTGTTTCTGTGATATTGTTTGTTCTGATGTATTTCAGAATTTCCTTGACAAAATTTCGATTCTTGGTTCAATTTCCATCGACCAAACTTTTTAAGGTTGCAAATAATGTCGCTATCGTTCTCCTGTAGTCTTATATTTATTCTGCCGTAGATTGCCTTTTGTTCAACTGTCATGTCATTATTAGTTTTATCGTGTTCTTTTAGATCATCCAAATGTCTCTCATCAAGTAAGCTACCACTGCTCCTTTCCTGTACTATGAGATTACTCTTGTAAGTAAGAGCTGTATTTTCATTCTTATCTATGCTGCTATTATCCATGACCCGTCTTTTGTTAGCTTCGAGCTCTACTTCTGTGAGCCAACAATTTTTCTTATTACTCTAGCTTGATAAGATAGTTTCTGTTCCGTGAGTTGAAACAATCCCTTTTCTCTCCAATGATCATACATACGTTGTCGGTAACCCCTAATTTGAGCACCGTTTTCATCTCCCAGGTTCCTCAGGTAGTAACACTCCATGACCACAGCATTAATTTGTTTGGTCCATCTACGCCGTGTGTGGTGATCCCTTTCTGGATATCGACAGGCTGGAACTGGATCAGAATCTCTTGCCTACCGAGTGTAACACTGTCACCATCATTGGCCTCAGTTTCATGACCACCGTTATTCACAATATTTTGTTTTTTCATTGTCACTCACAGGAGGTAGCGATTATCAGGTTGTTCAATTACCAGTGTTTTTATAGTGATACCATCACTAGATGTATCATTACTAACCCATAAGGAGACTCTACCCTTTTCCTTTCACTATTATTAATAAAAAAAATATTATTATCATTATTATTATTATTATTATTATTATTATTATTATTATTATTATTATTATTATTATTATTATTATTATTATCGCTGATATCACTGGTATTATTGTTTTTATGTGTAGTAGTAGCAGTGGTTGCAGCAACAGCAGCAGTAGCAGGGGTGGGAGTAGTGGCAAGGGCGATAGTTGGGCCTCAGATTCCTGTGCTATCATAATAGTAGTAGTTGTAGTATTATTATAGTATTAGTAGTATTTAGTATCAGCAGCTGTAGTATATTATTATTTTAATTTATTTTTCATTATCACAATCACCACCACTAGATGGGCAGCAGATTGGTGAATAGATCATGTCTACAGGTCTATAAATAGATTCGGCAGATGGTGGAGTGGTCAGCCATTGAGACAAAAGGATCTTCGCACTCCTTCGGTTCAGCAGAGGTCAAATGTGTTTACTACTACCAGTGGACGTTGACAACGGTGCCTTGAAGAGAAAAGAAGCAATTCAATCTGTCCTAGTCAATTGTTCTTCTTCTTCTTCTTCTTCTTCTTCTTCTTCTTCTTCTTCTTCTTCTTCTTCTTCTTCTTCTTCTTCTTCTTCTTCTTCTTCTTCTTCTTATTATTATTATTATTATTATTATTATTATTATTATTATTATTATTATTATTATTATTCACCGACATGGAAGTGCCGTCAACCGGGCCTGCCCGAGGTGCGCTCAGGACGACGAAACCGTTCTGCACGCACTCGTCCAGTGCCCGAGCATTGCTGACCTGTGGCTCTATATCGAACAGCTACTGTCACGTGTAGGACGGATCCGGCTATCAGCTGGATCCATCGTGAGAATTGACCCGCCGACCTCCTTTAACCAGGAGGGCAAGGCAATTTTCCTATGCCTAGTGGCTGTAGCGAAAGAGGTGATATGGTGGACCCGTTTGAAAGGGTTAAAGACAGACACTTTCCTCTTTGGCCAAGGCCTCATCAACTTTTTCAAGTTCCACTTGAAAAGGAAGATGAGAGTAGAGAGGGAAGTGCTGTCTCATAGCAAATTCGTTGAAAGATGGGTGACTGTTGGAAAAATGGCCAGTATAAACGGACCAATTCTGAGAATACACCTGTAAAAAAAAAAAAAAAAAGGTAATGTAAAAGGAGAAAGGGCTCTATACCCCTTTCTTATTTTTTCTGACCAGGCTCCCGTGGTTTTATGGGTTTTTCCACGTGTAACCTTTCCTTTTTCGAAGCGCCTCCCCCTTTGGGAGTTCTACTTATTTATTTATCTATTTATTTATCTATTTATTTATTATATCCTTCTCCGTTTTCTTCCTCTGTTTAGACGAACTTTCCTACCTTTTCGGACAAAACCTTTTGTAACCTTCGTCCTGTCTTTGTCCTTATATGTCTTTAATTGATATTAGCCCTTGTGGCCAATAAAACGAATTAATTATTATTATTATTATTATTATTATTATTATCATCATCATCATCATCATCATCATCATCATCATCATCGTTATTATTATTATTATTATTATTATTATTATTATTATTATTATTGTTGTTGTTGTTGTTGTTGTTGTTATTATTATTATTATCATTCTGCTGCTCTCATGCTCCTTTCTGAATTGTGTCATTTGGAAGGACACCCAATAAACTGCTCAACGCAGACACTGTGGCATGATACAGTTTTGAGCATGAAATATGAGATCTTAAACCTTTTAATTGATACCAGTATGAAACACAGATTTTAAATTATGCTGATGAGTCTAATGTTTTAGGATAGAATATGGGCCACAAATATTAGTCATTCATGCTCAACAACTAACATTATACGTGAGTCAAAGATATTCTATAAAAACAAGAATTAAATTTCTTCAAGTATATTTTGTAAATATCTTTGTTCATTGAACAATTGAAATATTTACTATGTAACTTAATATTTTTTTCATGTATAGGCTTTCTGTTTTGTTTTATTTATTGAGCTGCTTGAAAGAATAAATATCTCTTTGATGACATTATTTCTTTAACCTTTTATGAAGACATTTATAATAGAATTTTCGTAAATGTTTTTCAATGTTTCTTTATTTTATTTTGGTGAAACTGATGAGTTGTTAAGGAACAATTTCACTTGTATATGGAATCAAATGTCTATATTTTTTTTTCTGATTACAAAGGAAAACTTCAATGAACCACAGTTACATAGTTAGATTTTGAGAAATGATTCAAGAGAATAGAACAGATTTCTATAAAATCTGCATTCAAACAAATCACTTACAGAAAGACGACAATAACACTGTTGCCATTCCTGAAAAATAGTAGCTAAATTGCTCTCTTGTCGCATACCACAACCTGCCAGATTTTAAAATAAATGATACATGAGATAATGTATTTCTAGACAATATACCTGCAAAAGAAACAAACAAAACGGTTGTAGCTGAAATCCCTTGAGGGTAAAGGTTTCGTATTTTATTTTCCTAATGATTTTATCGAATAGTCGAGACAATGTCCATAGCTTTCGAAGATCCTTAGAAACCTGTGAAGTAGATGGTGTTAAAAGTCTCCTAGAAAAGTCACAGGTTCAATCATCCAAGGAGAATACAGAAAGCAAAGGATTTCGAGCCAGTTGATGTTCTGGGAAAACTTATAAGTACATAGACAGAGTAACAGTTAGAGTGAGTCTCGAAAAGTTAAGTATATGGATAGGAAAGTAAAAAAAAAAAAAAAAAAAAAAAATTAAGTAGTGACAACTTGTAGCAACCGACTGTATCTAATTTGAACTGTTATTTGAAAGTCAGAAAATATCCACGGCTAATATCCATATTGAGAGTTATTCCTCATCCAATTAATGCTACAAGCATGAAGAGCTAAATACAAATACATCTTAGAGGTCTTTGAAAATTAATAAGACAGGTTAACAATTCTGCCATTTTCAATCCCTTTCATACAAGAATTCAAACAACGTATTCATTATTATTGAAGCACGGCTCGCTTCTTAGCTCTGTGTTCTTCAATTGAATTCAAGTATGACCTATTCTATGTGTTACTGCTTCCTTTACAATTAATTTTCTCCAATATTAAAGAATGATAATACGTCACAAAACTGAAACATTTTAAATGTCATATCTCTAGCATTTCTTCCTTTCGTTCACAAATTGATTTTGCTGCTTATGCCCTCCTCCTCCTCCTCTTCTTCCTCTTCCTCCTCTTCTTCCTCTCCCTCCTCACCGTCTGAGAAGTGGTGCGCACATTTGCTCACTGTCATGGAAACGCTACTCATCAGCAGTAACGGCAGGCCTAGCCCTTCTAGCAGTGGCTGTTGACAATAACTGGAGCGTTCTTTTCAACACAAAACATAAAGCCGGAAGAGATGCCCCTAATCCTTTTGTCCGGCACGCTAATCATTCTACCAGGTCACTGCCTTACTACAACTACTACTACTACTACCACCACCACCACCACAACCACTACTACTACTACTACTACTACTACTACTACTACTACTACTACTACTACTACTAATAATAATAATAATAATAATAATACTATTTTAAAAGGATTGACGAAACTATTCACAAAGGTAAACAGTCAAGACGAAGAGCGCGATTCGATTGTAATCTATATTTTATTGGTTAAAAAATATTTCGACAGTAAGTCTGTCTTTGTCGAGTTCAAAATAAGAAGTGATAAAAATTTAAAATGAGAGAAATTTAAATTTACAGTATGAATGAGAGCAACCAGCGTCCTCACATTGATCGAGTGACATTTTTAAGTTTCAATTTTATAACAAGCGAAAAGAAAAAGACAGAACAAAAAGACGGATAAAAGAGAGGAAAAAAAGAAGAAAAGGAAAAAGAATATATAATGAAACAGTTTTGTATAAATTTGATGATATTCTCACGTCGTTTTATTCATTCTTCCAGAGCGTGATTTTAATATTTCTCGGCAAACATACTTCTCCTCATGCATTTTGAGAAGTGAAAGTGAAGCAGATTCAGAATATTTTCTGAGAATATGCACTTTCAAGTCTTTTTCAAAACTGCAGACGTTTGAAACGAAATATACAGCAAGTGCTGTCGAACAACTGTTATTGGGCGTGACATCGAATCTGTGCCCCTTAAATATTTTGTTTAATTGTTCTGTTGTACAACCAACATGAATCAAGTTGTGTTTCGTGCATTCTGACACCTACACAAAATGGGAATCTCTACATCTCCCACCTTCTGTTTAAATCATAACATTTCTGTCATGATTCTTGATGGAATTCACTTGACCCCTGTCGGTGCACAATGAACAAGGCTTATCTCTCTTGCGCCTGTTTTTTCAAGGTACAGCTTGTAGATACCCCAATGTTAGTTTTCTTGGAGTCAGAAATAGAAGTCCATACTTCTCTTATATTCTTATTCCGTCTAAATGCAACAATAGGCGGCTGAGAAATATCTGTTTGAAACGGGGATATTTTTTCGCCACATGCTGGTAACTTTCATGCAACACTTTTGAGATGCCAGCAAAATGTCAGTGCCAGTTAATCACTAAAAGAATTCTGCCATCTATTGTATTGTGTTCGCTAAGATTAACGCATGAAGGCTTGAATATCTTTGCTAATCTTAGCTATCTCATTTTCTATTTTCATTAATCGTGATTCGCTGTAGCCGCGTTTGACATAATGATGTACAAAAGCATTTGCGTGTTTCCAGTAATCTCCTATATCAGTACAAATCCGTTTTATCATAAAAAATTGGGATTTCGAATTTGACCAAACAATATGATGGGGATAATCGAAGCGGCGGTGGAGAAAAAATGTGTGACGATGCAGGCTTCCAATATAACTCTGTCGCTATTCTGCCTCCAGAAACTTAACATTTCTGTCCAAAAATCCAACGCTAGTATTTTGAAAAACTAGACGTAAATTTTGTGTTGGACTTAAAGCCATAGTTTTTAGCAAAAGAGTATAAGTGATGCAAGAGGTCCATTAAACTATCCTGTGATCCTTTCCAGACAAAAAATACGTCATTACTGAACCGTAACCAAAGTATGGTTCATGACTATGAAGGGATTTGACGATCTTGACTAACTGTGTCACGAATTTCGTCATGAAGACATTAGCGAAATTAACTGCGATAGGAGTACCCATGGCGCAACCCGTCGTCTAGTGGTAATATCTTTGTTCATACTTCACTGTGTTACTTTGTAATAATCTCTAGAGAAAATTTGATGGAATACTTTTCTTTGACCGCTTTTCGAAGACATCCACGCATGCTTCTACCCCTTCATCGTGATCAATATTGGAATATAAGGAAGAAACAACCATGGCTACCAAAAACCAATTCTCGACACGGACTCGGTGCTTAAAAATCAAAAGTATCCCGAATATAGGAACTTGATCTTTTTGCGACAGGAAGTAGAAAGCCTGCCAGCCGTTATGAAATCTTAGCAGTATAACATTCATATCCGCTGCAAATTGTGCGCATTGGAGAAAATCTTTCGAACGTTTTGTGTATTTCAGGGAGACTGTAAAATACAGGTGTTCTTCGTTCTGAACGTAAAATTCTGGATTCGGTTTTATCAATGAAATTGTTTTCCACCATTTCCAGAATTATTTCGTGAAGTTTCTGTGTGCAATTGGGATTGGATCGAAAGGTAATTCTTCATATAAAGTTTTGTCATTTAAAACTTCTGCACAAGCCGAAATATACTCACTTTTGCCCATAATGATGATAGCGCCTCCTTTACTCGCCATCTAAATAACAATAGAATCCTTATTAGCTAGACGTCGGAGTGCATAACGTTGGAAATTTGTGAGGTTATTCGATGTCGTCATTCCACTTGTTGTAAGGCTTTCTTCAATGCCTGCCTGACAAGATTCAAGAAATTCCAGTAGTGCTTATGAAAGTCCATCCCGAACTTTATCTGGATACCAATTGGGATTCTTTTCAATCTAATTATGCCAGATTCGATCATCATCAATTTTATTGTCTGTAAGCATAGGGTTTTCTGACTCCTCCTTACCAGTTGTTTCAAAAAAATATTCCTTCAGTTTGTGAGGGCGGACAAACTGAAATACTCCTTGAGCTAGTTTATTCTTGTCGAAATTCTATAGTGCCTGGGTAGAAACTCAGTCCAAGCTCTAAGACTGAGACATCGTTGGGCAAAGTTTTAGTTTAGATAAATTTATGACCCACTTATTCTCTAGTGCCATCGTTTTTCTCGGGCAAGTTGTTTTTAGAGTCTTACTCTCATTAAATTACTGACTACATTTTGGGCTTTGCTCGAAATGGTCACTTAAAACATGGAACCTATTGGGTGATAACATTTCTTCTGATTGTTCATGTGAGAAGTTATAATTATTAGCCGTCTTTCTAGGTGTAATCCATTTCTGGGTGGGTGATAGAAAGTGAGTAAGATAGAAACTTCTGCGGATTTTGTAGACATTTGAAGAAACGTTACTTTTGGGAAAGGAACAAATTTATCGTTTCTGAAGCAAAATCTTAAATGTGCTCGCAGTTTTGACTGATCAAACGAAAACTTCTCTGGAGCGATTCCAATGACCAGTTCAGATACATACGACAGGACAAAAAATCCACAATCATATGCTCCGATTGGAGATTATTTATATGAACCTGTTGTACTGTAGGAATAGTATTTGCTTGTGGTGAGTACAACATTGTTATTTGTGCTATTAGTTTCTGTGAAACTGGTAAGTTCAAACTGTCATAAACATAAACATCTCCGAAAAAATTGATCGACAAAATAAAATGATTGTTCCTGATGAGATGAATGAACAGTGTGCGGTGTGGACTGTATGTTAGAAATTCCGTGTGAGAAAAAATGGTTGGTTGCATTGGAATTTCAGGAAAATTTTCAGCTTCGATATTCTACCCGACGTCAATAAGTTTATCACAAAACATTTGTCTCGAAAGTAAATAAAAAAAAAAAAGATTTCTCCTCATATTTCAAAGCAAATGTTGTCAACCAAAATGTTCCCTTGCTCACAGGCTCAGGACAATGGGAAATTAGCTTTGTCAGAATCTTTTTCTTTTTTTGTCTTTAGCACCGAGGTTTCCGTTTTTTCAAAATTCATCAAACAGTTGCTCAAAATGTTCAAACGATTTTTAGAACATACCTTTTCAAGGACATTCAAAATCTCTTTAATGTCTGCACCAACCACTATTTATTTTGAATCAAGGTAGAGGATGTAAGATCTGCTCTCAAGAAGTCGAGCAAATGGAAGTCTTTAGAAAAGGATAACATTCCTAAATTCTGGTTGAATGCCTTCCCAGAGAGACATGAACTGCCAACAAAAATTTACGGCAATGTTTTCAAACAGCATTGTATGATTCCTTCTTGGCTAGTTAATGGTGTTACATTCCTACTTAAAAAATATGAAGAAAGAAATGAACCAAAAAATTATAGACCCATAATCTGCTTAACAACAATGTATATAATAATAACATCTATCTTGACTGAATATACCTGTAATATTTAAATAGAAAGTGGCATATTCACTAATAAGCAAAAAGGATGTAAACGTGGGTTCTATGGTTGTAGAGATCAGCTACTCATCAATAAGATTAGCATGGAAGATTGTCACAAACGATACAAAAACTTGTCGATAGCCTGGATAGACTATTAAAATAAAGCTTTTAATAGTCTACCACATAGCTGGATTAAGAAATGTCTGGAAATGAATAAAATTGCACCTACTCTGCGAAAACGCATGTCTGTAATTATGAGATCATTGAAAACCACTCTGATTTTGAACAGTGACAATGAATCTTTCAACAACAACAACAACAACAACAATAATTATATTAATAATAACAATAATAGTAACGATAATAATAGTAATAATAATGTTGTGGCCATGGAGTGCTGCTACCTGTGCAACCCAGTAGACGAAAATGGTGCTCATATTAGGGGATGCCGACAACGTATATATGATCATTGGAGAGAAAGAGGATTGTTTCAACTCACGGAACAGAGATTGTGATCAAGCTAGAGCAATAAGAAAAAATCGTTGGTTCGCAAAAGGAATGCTCGAAGTTATCAAAAGACGGGTATTGGAAAACAGCAGCAGAGGAAACGATGAAAATACAGTTCTTACTGATAGAGCAGAGCTGAGATCTCCAATAAATCACAGGAGAGGAACAGTGATAGCTTGTTCGATGAGAGACATATAGATGGTGACATGACAGATGGGTAAAATGCAATCTACGACAGAATAATGACAAAGCTACAGGAGAGCGATAGCGACATTATTTGCAACCTTAAAAAAGTTGATTGATGGAATTTGAATCAAGAAACGTAAAGATGTGTATAAAATTCTGAAACACGTCAGAACAAAAATCATGAAAGAAACAAATAATTTGATCAAGGCAGCAAGTATTGTTGTATCAGAAAATGTGGCTGTTGATGTCAAGAAAAAGAAATATAATGGGAGTGACACAAGAAAGATCTATGGTGGAGCAGAAGAATACAGGCGGAGTTAGATATGCTATCGAAGGACATTTCTGTGTTAGACGGAAAGAGAAGGGAAAGCTTAAAAGCGAGCAAAAATACAGGACTGTAAACAGCAAGCATGTTTTTGAATGAAAAGGCCTGAAATTGGTAAACAGGAACTGAAACTGCACCTCGTTGCAAAGAAAACAAAGATGGTAAGATATGGCTAAAGGATGAAGGGATACCAGCAGAATAGGTTATTCAGAGTAGATCAGAAGAGATTCTACAAAGAAATAAACCGAGGGTGTACAGATGAAAAGTTGATACCAGATAACATTGAAAGTTAAAGGTTTTGGAGTGGCATCTGGAGCAAAGACAAGGAGCACAAAAAGGATGTTGAATGGCTGCAAGAACTGAAACTAAGTGTAGTCTCTCCAGAACAGCAGAACTAGCCATTTCAGTTAGGGTAGTGAAGGAAACCAGTAAGAAAAATGGGCAACTGGAAGGACCCAGTACCAAATGGAGTGCAAGTCTACTGGATCGAAAGATTTGCTGAATGTCATGCACGCCTCAACACCTTGTTAAATGCTGACCAAGTAACACCATAGTGGCTGACAGTGGGTTGGACAGTGCTGCGCTTGGAAAACATTGAAAAAAGCAATACGGTAGACAATTACAGGCCGACATCCTGCTTTCTACTTATGCGGTAATTAATGACTGGAATAATTGCAGAGTCAATGTACGGGGTTTTGAAAACTTCACCTCTGGAAACATTGGTGTTTTGCTCATCATGCTTAAACAACACTTATTCTGATACCTTTAGAGCGGAATGGGCTGCTCAACCTAAAGAAAATTCTGTGACCCACCTGCAAGGTCATGTGCTGTTCATCTTGGTATTAAGTCACCATGTCACAGACACAAATATATGGTCATGATACATGTGCCTGGTGTATCCTTATCAGACGTTATCATGATGCGAATATTGAGCTTCGGATATTTGTACCCCACTCTACCCTAAGAAACAGAACTGCAACTACTCTTCTATTTGCATGTTTGTCTTCCTTACATTTCGTTTACATAAACTACAATTGTTTTCCAATCCCCTCTCTTGCCTCACTGCCCTGTTCACAGTGTCGATGCTCCCTCCACCCTAGGGGCCGCACCGTATTTTCTATTCAGATTCTATGTTCAGATCGTGGTTACTTGTGCGTATACCCTAGCACTACACCATCTCTCTGCCACTCTCTCTAAAACTTTTGCTGTTTCCTACTCTCTTTCTCTCTCTCTCTCTCTCTCTCTCTCTCTCTCTCTCTTCCCTTCGGTCACACCTTCACTCTCTCCTCTTGTTTTTTCTCTGACTAGGTAACCGAGTATCTCCTTTACATCAGCACACTTGTTTTCTGGCCTCTTTCTTGTACGTCTCACACTCTCTATCTCTTCTCACTTTCTCTCTCTCTCTCTCTCACTGTGTAACAATGTACCTCCTCTAAAACAAGACACCTATGTGTACCTCTCAATTTCTCTGATACACTCTAGCATTTCATCCTCTGACACAATCCACTCCATCAAATGCTCTCCCCCTCTCTTCTTTCATTGTCTTGCGAGTTACTTGGTTAATGTGTCAGTACTGGAGTCACTTTAAAAGCATCCAGTCCACATTGTAAATGTGGTTCACTTTTGTAAAGTTATCCAGCTGTAAAAATCATGCCAATACTAACGTCGCCTGTGCTAGTGCCATGTAAAAAGCACTGAATCCTGTCTGCGGAGTGGTTGGTGCTAGAAAATGTATCCAACGGTAAAATGCCTGCCAAAACACGCACAGTAACCGTGAGTAGTTTTTCTACTTGGCCAGCTCCTGTCAACCGTCCTTCTCATGCATGCATGGAAGATGGACGGTAAACGCTGATGATGTAACTTCGATGGCATTTGCTGCTCTCTCAATCAATAATGATAATAATAATAATAATAATAATAATAATAATAATAATAATAATAATAATAATAATAATAATAATAATAATAATAAGAAGAAGAAGAAGAAGAAGAAGAAGAAGAAGAGGAAGAAGAAGAAGAATAAGCATTGGGATTGACGTTAGAGCAGCAAGCAGGCCCCAAGAACCTGTACTATTGGGGACAGCGCGGATTTTGAGATTGGTGCTTGTGTGTTGAATGCCTTCCATGATAGCTTATCGTCCAGGTACCAAAGTTTATAATTTGTGAAAAGAGACCCTGTGAAACCTCTGACAGGCGGTTGCTGTCCGCTCTTACAAAATCAACCGGAGCAAGTAAGACTGAGCGCTCTGATAAGTAAAATAATATTAATAATAACTTATAAACTTCATTTATTTTTCATTTCTATACGCCATTTTTTACATTGTTTTTGGCATATTCTGAGAAATTAATTACCATGCATATTTTATTGAATTTGTTATAGTCTAAGATATATTAATGAGAAATTTATGTTAACTTTGAAGACCGTCAAGATTTGAATTTAACCTTTTGCCATATGTACTATTTTCAACTATTGTGGAAAATCGTTCATAAAAGATTACAATAGCTGTTATCAAGCGGACCTATCTTCAAGAGTCCTCACAAACGTAATCACTCCATATTATTATTTTGCTACTGAATTATACACTAACCTATTTTTCAGATGGTAGTAGTGTAACATTTTAGATTTGGCTAGTATTTATAGCAAAAAGAATGACTGCGAAGAATTGCCTCTTTGGTTCTTATACTTTCTAATTGACTTAGAAGGTATTCATTTATCATCAATGAGTAGAGTAGCCAAAGAAAAAAAATTACGCAGTTGCTGATTTTGTTTTTGATTTGGTGTTTTCAATGCGAATGTAATAAAAATGAGAGTATACTTTGAAAGGAAGCAATAAAATATCTAATATATAAGAGAACATTATTATTCCTAAAAAATAAAATAACGTTAGTGTCCACGAGTGTAAAAGCCGAAAAAGCAAAATTAATAATTATATATAAGATATATAAATATATTTATATATACTAGGGTACTACATAAGCACCTGCTTCGCTAAAAATAGAAGTCAAAATACTCCTAGGCCACACAAGAATCATTGCATTAATTGAGGCATAATAGGAACACAATTTTAGTGAATAAGACTAGCGTCTTGCATCTGCAAAAGTTGGAGTAGGAAAGTCAATTAATGTTATATCATGATTTCGAATTTAGCTCTAAAGGCACCTGATTCTCTTCAGTCAGATCTGCAAGAGACATCTAATAGTATTCAACGCTACCATGCCTGAAATTTGTTTGAGTGTCCGAACAACATTGAAGCAAACGAACCATGGGAAATTATTTATCAGTGTAAGAGAAAATTATTATTCCTAAAAATGATAACGTTAGTGGCTGTGAGTATTAAAGCTGTATAGGCAACATTTATAATACATATAAGATATATAAATATATTCATATATACTAGGGTACTACATAAACACCTGCTTTGCTAAAAATAGAAGGCAAATTACTCCTAAGCAACAGAAAAATCACATTATTACAGGCATGATAAGAGAAAAGATTTAGTGAATAAGAATAGCGTCTTACCTCTGTAAAGAATGCAGTAGAAATGTCAGTTAATCTGATATCCTGATTTCGAATTTAGCGCCAGAAACACTTGATTTCTTCAGTTAGATCTACAATAGACATCTGCCTTTGCAGGGGTAAGACGCTATTATTATTCACTATTTTTTTCCCTATCATGCCTCAATTAACGTAGTGATTCTTCTGTGGCTTAGGAGTATTTCGACTTCTATTTCTAGCGAAGCAGGTGCTTATGTATATATATATATATATATATATATATATATATATATATATATATATATATATATATATATATATATATATATATAAGTATATTTATATATCTTATATATAATTATTAATTTTGCTTATATGGCTTTTACGCACGCGGCCACTGACGTTATTATTTTTAGGAATAATAACGTTCTCTTATATTTATAAATAATTTCCCATAATTCGCTTGTTTCAACGGTATTCGGGCACACAAACGAATCATAGACATGTTAGCGGTGAATACGATTAGATGTTTCTTGCAGATCTGACTGAAGAGAATCATGTAACTTTGGCGCTAAATTCGAAATCATGATATCAGTTTCACTGGCATTCCTACTGCATTCTTTGCAGAGGTAAGACGCTATTCTTATTCATTAAAGTTTTTTCCTATCATGTCTGTATTAATTTAGTGATTCTTCTGTGGCTTAGGAGTATTTTAATTTTAATTTTTAGTGAAGCAAGTGCTTATGTAGTACCCTAGTATATATGAATATATTTATATATCTTATATATAATTATTAATATATAAGGTATCTTTAGGAAGAATTGTATTTAATGGGGCTATATTATGCTATAAATGTTGCGATTTGGCCAGATGTTAATTTACATGTAAATGTACTAATAACCGATATCATTCTACTACGGTAGTAGTAGAATAACATTCTTAAGGCTGCAATTTACTAACACGCAACATATTTCAGAGCTTGTTGCTAAGTAAGTTCTTAACAAAATTGAAAGCTGTTAACATTTCTGAAGACTGGTCCCTAGCTATATCTTGGAATAAAAAAAAATTGAGATTTGGTCCAGTAGAAAAAGTTTACATAAAAATTTGTAGCAACGTTATAGGAGAGTGAGTAACGCCACCAGTCATGTTTAGATCTAAATAACTTTCTCTATTGTAAAAGGAAAATATATTTATCTCAGCTTCAATGATAGAAGAAAGCATGAAGGATTTCATAGTTTTGGTCCCATGCAACAAAAATTTGTATCAGAAAAAGTGTGAGGTAAAATATGAAAAAAATATAGTAAGGCAAAAAATTTCAGTATAATTAACTTGTTTTTTAAAAAAACAACCTATATTTTGATTAAGCTTAAATGATAGAGCTCAATTCGAGGTATTTCATGGTATCAATCTCATGCAATGAAGTTTTAAAAAAAGAGTTGAGTGTTCGTTTCTCAAGTTTGAGGGTGATGATATAGTTCTATACATTTTTATGCATATAGATCTATAAGGGAACTATTAATATATGTTACCGTCATCATTGAGGTAAGGAAAAAATCAACGACACCGCTGACACATTTGACACATTATTACTTAGCATAATAACATAGCCTGGAAAAAACATGGATTACTTGGGAAAATGCAAGGAAGAGAACTAATATTCTTAAGATTATAACCTGGAATAGTACAAGACAAGTTATTACACTTGGAAAAGTTCAGGATAATTACATATAATAAAGTACAGAACAAGAACAATTTTACTAAAGATATTGCAGCTAAGGATAAATTTTGAATATTAAAATTTATTTAATTTTAATTTACAAAGTAACAGTATGATTAAAAAAGGTACCATCATTTTGTTAACATATTGACACACTCGAATACTTAAAAACTGAGAGCCAGAAGCATTAATATAGCTAAAGTTTTATGCAAAGTAGAGTAGTATATATGCTCGGCAAATTCATTATGTAAAAATAAGCATTGTTCAAGACTAAAAGTGTGAAGACTTGGTAATAACTTAGGCAATAAGTCAAGCAAATTTTACTTTGAATTCGTTGCTATAGATAGATTTTATTTTAATATATAACTATTTGTTTGTAATATTCTCTTTATTGTACTAATTATGTACTACTATTACTTTTCATAGCCTATTTCCAAATTTCTAATTTTGAATTAATAATTGAAAAATAAATTTTTTAAAGAGCCAGAACATTTGAATTGAGTTATATTTAATTTCTAATAGAAGTAACAACTAATAACAAATAGAAGTTATAACTTGTTATAACATTTCTAGTTTCAATAAAAGCTAATATTTTCTAAATTCCATCTAAGTATATCTAAAGAAGGAATTTTATTCCGAAATATCAGACTATGGACGACTAAATTACAACAGGTATATAGCCCATTGTTTGTATTATAGTGCATTGTTGCACCATTCAAAACTTTTTATTCTTTCTAACTCTAAATATTTTATTTGAGATTTTATCCTTAACTGCAATATTTTAAGTAAAACTTGTCTTGTTCTATACTTTACCAGATGTAAGAACTTGTCCTGCATGTTTCCAGGTTTATTATCTTAAGAATATTATTTCTCTTGCTCGCATATTTCCATGTAATAAATGTGATAATAAATAATATGAAGGTAGTAATAAGCTATGTGTATGAAATGATAAATTAAAACTTTTATTTTTATCATTTTCTTGTTTCACATATTCGGCGGCAGCCATGCAGGGACATTGTCTTAGAAAATCGACTCCAGAATGTTCTTAAAGCCTGGTACTTATTCTATCTGTCTCTTGCCATACTGTTAAGTTACAGGGACATAAACACACCAAAACTGGTTGTTGTCAAGCGTTGATAGGGGATAAACATAGATATAACAACATCCACCATATGTATAAATAAATATATATATGCATATGTATGTATATATATATATATATATATATATACGTATGTATGCATATATATATGTATATATATATATATATATATATATATATATATATATATATATATATATATATATATATATATACATATATATATATAAACCAGGCTTCTTTCAGTTCCTGTCTACCCAATCCACTCAAAAATCCTACCTAAATGTTTAGTAGAATTCTCTTGTCCAAGGTATTCAATATATCATGTATTGTGATTGAACCTATAGTCATGTGGTTGGGAAAAAAATGTCTTACCACACACCCATGCGAATCCCTATATCTCTAAGATAATGAATTAGTTGAGTGTTTTAAATCATAGAAATGTGATAAGCTATTTGGATGTGAAAAGTAAGGTGAATGGTAAATTATGTAAAAGTGATATGTCATGAAAGCAATGACTAGCCATATTAATATGATAATCATCTCTAAGGTTATGAGGCTGCAGAATCGTTGTCATGTCGGGAAACATGCTTAGCAACATTTTGTCCATTCTTATGTTTTGAGTTCAAATTTCGCCGAGGTTGGCTTTACTTTTCATCTTTTTCGGGGTTGATAAAATGGGTACGAGTTGAGCACTGGGGTAGATGTAATCGACTTAACCCCTCTTCTGAATTTGGTGGCCTTGCGCCAAAATTTGATAAATATGATAATTTGCTTACAAATGTGAATCAATATATGCAAATATAAGTGAAATAAATGTGATAAAAATCATATGAATGTGATATGAAGCCATATTAATACAATTGTGATACGTTATGTGAATGTTGTATTAAATCTTAGGCATAAGATATAATTATGAGAAGCCATATGAATCAGATAAACCAATATATTTTCCTTGTGCATGCGATGAAGACACAAATCTGTAACAGAATGTTGTAAGCGATGGCACAAAGCTCTGTGCATGACTAATAATTATTTCATTGATTTTCAAGAGATGAAACACAGAATTGAACCGAACCTGAAGGGATTTAAGCTCTTAATGTACAAGAACATAGCTAAAAGCTGGAAGGAGCTTCATGAGGTGGCCTTTCTCATAGCACTCCACTGCTTTTAATCAGTATAACTATAATAATTTTTGACATTGGAAATCAGCCAAAAAATTTGAAGAAATGAATAACCATGAAATTCACCTTGGTTCATGTCCAGAAATTATTTTATTGATTTATCAGAGATGAAAAAGTAGAGTAAACGTTGTGGAAATTCCACCTCAGGCTATAAGTACATGAAACTGAACACCACAAGGTGTTTTGCCCAGAATTCTACCAGCTCTTCTATTCTATTGAACTCTTTCCTTAATCAAAACCTATAAAATCTATCAGTGTATTTATTATATTAGAATGGTCTTTAAAACATGATTATGTTTCCTTTCTACATTATAACTGCACTACTTTCTGGTAATAGTTGTGGTGGATGAGACAAAGACGACGACGACAACGACGATGATGATAATGATGACGATGACGATGACAACGACGACTATGATGAGGATGATTAGGAGGAGGAAGTAGAGTAGCGTAAATCTAATGATGGTGATGATGACATCAAAATGATGTGAATGATGATGATGATAAAGAGGAGGATAAGGAGGAGGATGGGGATGTTGATGGCGATGGTGGTGATGATAATGGTGTGGTGGCGATTATAATGATGAGAGTGGGGATGATTTTTTACAGATGTAATGATGGTATAGTGATGGCGAAGGTACCAAGGACGATGATGTGAATGAGAATGATAGTGTTGACGATGATGATGATGAAGACGACGACGACGATGACGATGACGATGATGATGATGTTAAAACAAAAGACAAAAGATTAACTCATTTGGTGAGTTAACAAACTGTTATTGCTTTGCCTTATGAATATTATGGAGCTGAACTGAAAATGAAATTTAATCTTTCATTCAGACAGGACTCAAAAAGATGAATAGATTAGTGAAATAAATTGGAATGTGTTGGCGTCCTGTAAACTCTTTTCCTAGATGAAAAGAAGCAAAGTTATATATATGAGATATATTTACAAAACAAACTGTCATTTTCTTCATTTTGTAGGAGTTTTATTTTCTTATTTTATTTATATTACATATTTTTACTCTTTCTTTGTATACATACATACATACACACACATATATATAGATACACACACACACACATACACACACACACACACACACACATATATATATATATATATATACACATATACATATATACATGATACACACATACACACACACACACACACACACACACACATATATATATATATATATATATATATATATATATATATATATATATATATATATATATACATATATATATATATATATATATATATATATATATATATATATATATATATATATATATATATATATATATATATATATATTAAAAGTCATATACTTTTGATAAGTCTCGTTTCGTATATCGACAAGTTCTCTGCCAAAATAAGCAAATAGTGTTAACAGGATGAGTAGACTAATATAAAATACTTATTTACAGAATTACAGAATTGTGGTTCTTATTGTTACCATTTTTATTATTTTCTATTGAAGGTAAAGATGAGTGTTTGAAATACCTAACCATGTGTAACATGCATTTGAATATAGTTATTGTAACTTAGGCCAACAAGAAAAGATTCATTGTGTGAAATAACATCATCTACAGAATACATAAAAACATAATAAATTATTAAATTATATTCGTATCCCAAAATATGTACTATTGTATAGGTAGTTTTATACAATGGAATATTGAAATATAACCAATACTAAGAGACATCAGTGCTGAGACAACCAAGGAGAATGCTTTGTACAATGTTTGACCTTTTCAGAATTCTCACCTCGACAGACTTCCTATAATTTTTAGAAGAACAGGATTATATGTTTTAGCTGTAATATTTGCTAGAACAGAATGACTCTGTATTGAGTAATAGATTAGAATTGTTGCTAGCTAACTCCAAGACGTATTTTGGGTCACTGAGAAGTAACAGACCTGTAGCAAAGGGCGAGGGTTCCTGAAATAAACTCCTTGAAATAAGTTCCAGTTTTACTGAAACCTAGATTGATAAATGGCTAAATGAAACCTGGGGTGAAAGGGATCCTTCACTCTATCATACAGCCTGCTAGAAATAGAAGCTAAATATACCTCAGTTAAGACTGCACAATCAGTAAAAATGGAAAGACATATGAGATCCTAGATATCCTCAAGAAAAAGCTGTAATGCAAGTGATCATATGTCTACGGAAATCAAGATGGACCTTGGGCTAAATAACAATAGCTTCTTCATATCTCTTCTATTTAACCCGTTTAATTTATTGAAAATGGGAGAGAGAGAGAGAGAGGGGGATTGTCTGTGGAATGGAAACTAAATACTGTGTTACATATGTAATTTTAAGGCATTATGTAAGAATCTTATTGTATCATCATTTGCAGGACAGAAATGATGACACAGTAAAATTTGCATAACATTGAAAAAAAGGTGTAGCTTGTTAGCCAAATTTGCAATGTGGTAACCATTTTCTTCTACCTGATTGTATTTTCATATTATTCATACGCTTTTAATTATGTGATATTTGTCATATTACATGGAGATACACATTTAACTGCATATCAAACTATTATATATCACCTATAAGCGCAGACATGGCTGTGTGATAAGAAGCTTGCTGCCAGAGCACATGGATCTGGGTTCAGTCTCACAGCTTGGATAGGTGACTTCTACTATAGTGGAGACCAAAGCTTTGTGAGTGGATTCAGTAGACAGAAACTGAAATAAGCCTATTGTATATATTTATAAGTGTGTGTTAAGGCTTCTCTGAGTGTGTGTGTTTGTGTGTATGTGCATGTATATGTATGTGTGTGTGTCTTTGTGCCCATGATCGTACCCTCACCACTACTTGATAACTAGTGTTAGTGAGTTTATGTCCCCATAACTTAGTGGGTTGGTAAACATGACCGATAGAATAAGTACTAGGCTTAAAAGAAATAAGTACTGGGGGCGATTTGTTAGACTAAAACCTTTCAAGGCGGGATCTCAACATGGCCGTAGCCAAATGACTGAAACAAGTAAAAGATAAAAGATATAAATTAGAACAATCTTTTGACATTAACAAAGCTAAAGCAAGCAATTATGTACCTTTCCCATTAACAAAACACCACATTGTGACAACTAAGTCAGTTATCTAGCAGCTAAAATGTCACAATTACATTGCCTCTTAGTAAGTTAGAAAGTAATCGTACTTACAGCATTTAGTTCTGGTTTTCTTCATTCTGAATTTAAATAATACCAGAGATGGGTTCGTTTTCATTTTGTAGGTGACGATACAATAAATAGCAGTAATATGTTAGCGTAGTTCGGTCAAGGAGAAGGGCTAACATTACTGCACCAGACAAAATACTTCATAGCACTTCTTCTAAATTTACGTTCTGTTCAAATGCCACCAGGAGCAATTTTACTTTTAATCCTTTCGGGGTTGATTATATGAATCCCAGTTGAGAACAGGAGGCAATGTAACTGACTTATCTCTTACCCTGAAATTTCTAAAGCAGCAAGTTAGTTGAATCCTTATTGCACTGGACAATATGCATTGTGCCATTTCTTCCAAATTTATGGTCGGTGTTGCTTTTCACCCTTTCAGGGTCGATAAAGTAAGTCCCAGTTGATTACTGGGGTTCATGTAATTGATTTGCCCCTTCGCCCGAAATTGCTGGCCTTGTGCTAACATCTCATAACAATATTATTTTCTATTTCTTTTTCCATTTTATTAATAGTTTCTCTGGACATGTCCAAGTATTATAACCCACTCAAAAAAGAACCATTATTGTGTATGAAAGCAATGCAGATATATGGCTTGTAAAACTGATATTTTAACTCAGTAACATTATACCAAAGTGGATGGATTTGTGAAAAGCTAATGATAAGTCTACTGCATACTATCACAGAGAAACTACTGTATTCTCCTTGTCAAACTGGAAATACAATATAATAATGTTCTCTGTATTGTATTGTAAACAGAATCTGATGAAAATATCTATCTGCTGTTCTAGAGATTTGTCTCTTTCTAATGTGCTATCCTGTATATAATTTGGATACGTACTATATAAGTAGGTTTCAGGCATGAAAGTATGGTTACTTTTCAAGTATGTTGTTCTGAGTTCAGTCTTACTATTCTGTGCCTTGGGAAAGTGTCTTCTACTAAATATATTCTGTAGCATGTTGTGAGAACAGTTAGCATGCTGGACAAAATGTTTAGCAGCATTTTGGCTGTTTTTACATTCCGCTGAGATCGACATTGCCTTTCATCTATTTAGGGTCGATAAAATAAGTACCAATTGAACACTAGAGTCATCGTAATCAAATAGCTCCCTCTCCCAATATTTCAGGCCTTCCTTGTGCCTATAGTAGAAAGCTTCTTCTTCTTCTTCTTCTTCTTCTTCTTCTTCTTCTTCTTCTTCTTCTTCTTCTTCTTCTTCTTCTTCTTCTTCTTCTTCTTCTTCTTCTTCTTCTTCTTCTTTTCGTCTTCTTCTTCTTCTTCTTCTTCTTCTTTTTTGCTGCGGAATACTTACTCTGAGTAAGTCCCGTTTAAAATTATTGTTTTTTTTTGTAATTTGTTACTAAGAATACCAAGAATCTTTAGCTGGGGGCCTCTTGTTGTTTAGTCGGGATCTTTGTGGTTTTTGTCACTGTTTACGATTTTGTTCCAATTGTTTTCAAATTTTGTGTATGGATTAAGTTTAGTATACTAGTTACGAAAAGGAAATTGTTTCCCCATATAAATCCATAATTAAAAGGTTATTAGCCTTTAAAATTTGCATATCACAATGGCGAAAATTTTTTTTCGCATAGTAACTAAAGCAAAGAAGCACCACATGTTGCATAGTGAATTGCGAAGAGCTGTTTCCATAGTAACCCAGGATGCTGCGCATGCGCACAAAAAGGAGAAGGAGATCGAAAAAGATGATTTATTTTATAAAATTCTAGTTTAATGTTTTGACATGCCGAATCCCCCTTCCCACTGCTGATGGAAGAGACAGCGAACATGCTGTTTCTGATTGGCTGAAAACCCTGAAAATGATCAAACTTTGAATGTAACAATTTCGCAAAATTTTTCTAGAATAAATGAATAACAAATTCGGACTCAACGTCAAAAATAGCATCTATATGACACAGTAATTTCTTTTTGTAGACAGTGACGTAAGCCACCAAGATCCTTAAGTCGCGTAAGTGGTAATATGTTGCTTCACAAAAATAAAAATAAAGATGCTCGGATGGCGTTTGAGAAAAAATATACGCCTATAAGATGGCGACAATACTGGCCAGTGTAAAAGCAATCAAAAGGAAGATTCTTCCTCCCACCGGCCCTCTTACAGCTGATGACTTTCTTCCATTTCCTTCACTTTTGCCTTCTCATTCTCCCTTGAGAGAAGTATGCAAGACGACAGAGTGTGGTGGCGGAATCAACGTTGACACTAACATTATAGAAAGCTATGTGAAGTGGATGAGATTGCGGAGATGGATGCAGCTTAAATTCCATCGCGCGTAACGGCGGGTGAGAGTGATTTTAGTGGCAGCAATAGTGGAAACAACTGTGTTTCTGACGATAGCTATAACAGTAACAGTAATAACAGCGACTGTAGTAGCGGTGGCAGTGGTAGTGGCAGCATTGAAAGCAACAGTAGCAGTGGATGAAGACAGCAGAGGGAAGCGAACAGCTTCACCATCGATATATGGCAGGAACTCTGCCATATATCGATGGAGAAGCACAGTTACTGCTACAACAACAATAGCAACAACAGTTGCAAAATGGCAGAAAGATGCAGCAATAACAGCAACAGTGGCTAATGCATCACATGGGCAAATCGCACCACGAAAATCCTCGACACCAACCATCAGAGAAACGGTGGCTCCATGGTGGTAGAGGGACCGGCAGCAGCTGCTTGTAGCAGAAATAGTAGGAGCAGCAATGATAATAGCCCTAACAGCACCTCCACCATCCCCACGACCATCATCGATGGATTATCGATAGAGTTGATCACCAAAGGCGTTCCTCAACCCTCCTCTCCAACTCCTCTTCTCTCAAACACACGCTTACGCATACACACCAACATAAGCACAAATACACACACACACACACACACATGTCTGTGACGAACGCCACGGAATCTAGTTCCTCAACATCACTAAGTGAAGACGTGGAGGAACGCCCAAAATCGAAAACACGAAGCGCAAGCGCGGAAAAATGAAAAGAGACATCCGGCCTCACACTCCCAAAATACACGGAAACACAAAGAAAACCAACTTACAAAAATCACAGGCACATCGACAACAGCACTAACCCCATCGGCTCTACAACCGTTTCGTCAGAGGTATGGTGCGTGTGCTAAGTCATGAGCAAAGGAAAACTGTTCGATGGACCCGGTTGGCAGAGGTTCAATGTGGCAACAAAGCCACATTTCATTCTTTGACGGCCCGGGAAGACCGTATGATATTCGAATCCAAGCAGATGAGTGTGGGATTTCAGCGATATTTTGCTGAACTATACAGAGCGCACGAGGAGTTGGTGACCGGAGTGAATTTCACCTCCTGCATCGGCAGCATGTCGTACCTTCTGGCCAGCAATGTAGAGTTCTGTGAAACGCCTATAATAGCCGAAAATATATGGGAAGTGAAGTGAGAAGCCTCCGGAGCTGGGAATTCTGCCCTTAGAGCCTTATTTTCATACGCCAGACTTGTTCGGTGATCTCTTGGCGGATGTCTACCGCAACTAGCAACAGAATGGGAGAGTAGTGCTGCTGTGAAAAGAACCGAACCAAAGAGATCAAATAGACAATTTTATGCTCATAATTCTACTGAACGCAGATTATAAGATTTTGGCCAAAATGGTAGCCAATAGGTTGACGCTTGTCGGAAAGTTAGTCGGTGATACCCAGACTTGCACTATTCTAAACATATCTAACCACGACAATACCACCTCACGCGTTTCATCATGAATGAGGAATGTAAGGTATCTTGCCCGATCAATTTGGACAAATCAAAATCTTTTGATAGGGTCGGCCAACAATTCTTGGAAGCTGTACTCGTGGCGGCCGGTTTCGGTCCCGTTTTCAGAGATTGGATTGCTGCAATGTACAGCGACATCTGTACATGGTAAAAGTAAATAACCACTTATCGGAATAGCTTAGAATCGCATGTTCGGTCTTTTAAGTATGTATACTCACGCCCCTTCTATACGTGTTGACTCTGGAGCCATTGCTACGAAAGCTGGATGTTTCGAGAGGCATCCGGCGTGAACTCGGTTAGGGAAGGTTTGTGTCAGCTGATATGGATGACGTCGCGGTAATAGTGTCGGAAATCTCGGGAATCGAGATGATGGATGCTAGATTAAGGGAGTCCGAAGAAGTGACAGGAGCAAAGATTAACCAGAAGTCGGTTGGCCTTCAGTTCGTCACCTGGAGACGCAGGTCGCTGCCAACCGATAGTGTCGTAGGGTGCTGCAAGGAAGGACTGCTTCAATTGCTCAGTGCCTGGTTTGGTTCGGAACTCCAGGTGGACAAGAACTGGGAAAAGTGACAAGCAGGGTGACCAGTCTCACTGAGAAATAGGCAGAGAGGAAGCCGTCCTTGAAGGCTCGGATGGAGATCGTGAATGCGTACATCACTTCCGTAATCTACTACCGTCTAACTATCACGCCTTGTCCTGCTTCATGACTGATCAAGCTGGAGCGCTTGCTCTTCCGCTTTCTTGGGAAGGAAGTATTCTGCTCGACAGACGGTCCATCTGTTCTCAGCAGACGCTGAGTGGAGAACTGGGTATGGCGTAGTTAATGATTCGCAGACATACGGTAAGTCTGCGACATCTCTGGCGTTTCCTTAACGGTGAAGCAGGTGTGGTCAAATTTTGTTAGGAATTTTCGCAGCTCGTCTTATTGACGGAACTTCAGCCTTCGATGAAGTGAAGACCGAGAAAGGGCGCTTGGTACTTGAAGTGTCAACTAGTGCCCATAACCCGCTACTAGTCTGGCAATGCGGTCGGTAGAAGTTCAACATTGTCGTAGGATTTGGGGAATAGTGGTGGGCAAGAGCGACGAGGTTCTCGGGGTCTGGAGGGATTAATTAGCCATTTTTTTCTCCCGGAGGACTGTCGGGCTGGGGATTATCGATAATTTCCAGATATCCCTGGCCTGGTAACGCTAACTGAGATGCCCCTGGCGGTTGGGGTGACCAGGATGTGTGAGGTTTCTTGATTGTCCCTGACAGGAAATCCACCCCACGCCTTTGAGGAACATAATTGTTTAAATTTTTCTTGCTAATTGTTATTATTTCATCTTATTTCATACACAACTATAGTGCTAAATTCCATTTGTCTCTTGTACTGTTTTGTCCTTTTTTGTTTTGTGTCCAGCCCTTGTGGCCAATGCAAATAATAATAATGATAAAATAATAATAATAATAATAATAATAATAATAATAATAATAATAATAATAATAATAATAATAATAATAATTATTATTATTATTATTATTATTATTATTAGTAGTAGTAGTAGTAGTAGTAGCAGTAGCGGTAGTAGTGGTAGTAGTAGTAGTAGTAGTAGTAGTAGTAGTAGTATTCATCCTAGTTGTTTTTGTCTTCTAGTATTCTAAACATATTTAATAAAATGTGTTTATATTTAGCCATTTATTTGAAACACACTAATCAATCATATTGTTAGTTTTTATCCCTTTCTAATTTCTTCAAAATAATATAAATTTCAGTCATATGATTTTCATAATGGCTGAATAAAGCAAAAATGAAAAATACAAAACATAAATTATAAAATAAGTCTCTATCTATATAAATAAGAATGTTAATAATGCTACTAAATTGTTTTAAATCAATTAGGAATTAACTATTTATGTCTGCATCAACTAAGAAAACAATAACAGAGCATCACAATATTTTGCAAATTTGGCCTATGAAAATAGAATGAAAATTTAAGTACTATAAATATGTCTTACTTCAGTGAACCAGAAAATACCTTTAGTATATTTGACCTCATAAATAATCACTTCCTACTGTTATTTCAGAGTTTTCTATATAGAAACGACTCCATTAGGCATTGATGCTGTTGATCTGAGGCTGGGCATTTATTTTATAATTCATATGTAATCTAATTTGTGATGATTTTAAATAATTGTGAGTGGATGTTAATTAGCTCATTAATTAGAATACCACACGTGACTGGATTGTTTTAATTACTCTTTATAATAGATATATCTGTGTCAGATATATCTTTGGATGTTAGAACAATCATATTGAAAAACTAAGGGGGCGATACCGAGATGTAAGTAAAGAAACAAAATTCTTGCTGCTTACAAAAGTATCTCAACGTTATCGTCAAGTATATTTGAAAAACAAGATATAGGGGCAGGCGTGGTTGTGTGGTAAAATGTTTGCTTTCCAGCCATATGGTTTCGATGGTTCATTCCCACCGTGTGGTATCTTGGACAAGTGTCTTCTACTATAACCTTGGGCTGACCAAACCCTTCTCAGTGGATTTAGTAGACGGAAACAGAAAGAAACCTGTCGTGTGTGTATATATATATATATATATATATATATATATATATATATATATATATATATATGTGTGTGTGTGTGTGTGTGTGTGTGCGTGCGTGCGTGTGTATGTGTTCGTGTGTGTGTGTTTGTGTGTGGTGTATGTCTGTGCGTCTCTGTCACACCGTCACCGTTAGACAATCGCCGCTGGTGTGTTTACGTCCCCGTAACTTAACAATTAGGCACTAGATACCGATAGAGTAAGTATCAGTCTGAACAAAAACTAATTACTGGGGTTGGTTCATTCAAGTAAAAAACCCTCTATGGCGGTGCCCCCCCAGCATGGCCGAAACAAGGAAAATATGAGATAAAATCATATATCACTCGTGGAAGGGTCAAAGAGTTTCCCAAGCCACATATACATGTACAAAAGAAACTGGAAATTTCTTGGTGACCTCACTAGTACATAAGCACCAACCACTCTCCATTGCATTAAAGGGGTCAGCTCGACGTAGTCCGGCCCTGTCGGCCTGTCCAATCTTAGCCAGCATGGAAAGCTCACATTAATTCATGATGATTATGTCTGTCTACCTGTCTGCCTGTTTGTATGTATAGATAGATACATACATACATAATAAATATATACGTATAAGCGCATACACACACGCGCGCATACACACACGCGCGCATACAAACACATACACACGTATGTATGTTTGAAGGTGGTGAGCTGGCAGAAACGTTAGCACGCCGGGCGAAATGCTTAAGGGTATTTCACCTGCCGCTACGTTCTGAGTTCAAATTCCGCCGAGGTCGACTTTACCTTTCATCCTTTTGGGGTCGATTAAATAAGTACCAGTTACGCACTGGGGTCGATATAATCGGCTTAATCCGTTTGTCTGTCTTTGTTTGTCCCCTCTGTGTGTAGCCCCTTGTGGGTAGTAAAGAAATAACACGTATGTATGTATGTATAGTATACTTTTTCAGGAAGAACGGTGAGAGGCTCTTCAAAGTTTGGGTCTGCTAGCTTCCATTGAACTGGTGGTTTTGAGTGCTAGTTAGAACTATGTTTAAAACTAAAAGAACATTCTTTATATAGCAGTGAAGAAACGGAAGGAAGGCTATCATTTTCAGGCGATCAGTGAAATAATGATAGAACGACACCACGACAAATGCAACAAAGGGAGAATTATCCATCTTAGTTTAAGACTTAAAGATTGTTAACTTGAGAATCAAGTAAAGTATTCTCATTATATAATATAAATCCCAAATCAACAACAGAACCGAATTGAATAGCATGAAATGCCTTTTTGGAAATACCTCGCTCGATTTTCTTCAGTGTTTTCTTTTTATTTCAACCTGAAAAGAGGAATCTTTTCCGAAATATTAAGGGATAAAAAGAAATTATAGAACGGAAAGAAAATCGTTGCCATGTCATCTCATTTATTGGTATTATTTCACATAATTTCTCTAGTACATAACCTACAGTTATCAAAAACTATTCCACACACACACACACACATACACACACACACACACACACACAACACACACACACACACACACACACACACACACACACACGCAAACGCACATATACACACATACTCACACAAACACACACTCACACGCACCACACACATAACATATAATATGGTGGAAAAAGTTTGTGATAAGATGTGTATGACGAGAAATTTGCTTCCCTACCACCACATGGTTCCGAGTTTAGTCCTATTGCGTGGCACATTAGGCAAGCGTCTTCTATTATAGTCTCGGGTCGAATAAAGTTTTCTGAGTGTATTTGGTAGACAAAAACTGAAAGAAGCACGTATACATACATACATACATACATACATACATAAACACAAACACACACACATATATATATATATGGATTTGTGTGTGCGTGTGTGTATGCCTTTGTGTCTGTATTTGTTCCCTACTACCACTTGACAACCGGTGTTGGTGCATTTACGTCCCCGTATCTTAGCGGCTCTGCAAAAGAGCCCGTGAGAATAACTAACAGGCTTAAAAAAACAATAAATACTGGGGTCGATTCATTCGACTACAAAATTCCTCAAGGCAATGCCCCAGCAAAGCCGCAGTCTATGAGGAAGTGAAAGATAAACGGTAAGCTATATAAATGTGTGTGTGTGTGTGTGCATAGGAACTAAGTGCGCATACATGTACGACGTAACATACTGCAGACACAGACGAGATTTCCTTTCACACTTGAATGTAAATTAATTTTGAAAGTGAAATTCCTAATTTATTGCAATTATCTCCAGCTTTTTTGAGATTTACTGACAACTGCTTCAATTTATTCGCTCGCTGTATTTAAGGAAGCGGAAAATTTCAATTAATTAAAAACGTTTTACACACATGTAGACACAAGAAAAGATTATGTACAAAGTGTGTGTGTGAGTTCATTTGTGTGTATGTGTGTGCATGTGTGTACATTTGTGTGAGAGAGAGAGAGGTAAATAGATAGATAGATAGAGAGAGCGAGAGAGAGAGAGAGAGAGAGAGAGAGAAGGAGAGAGAGAAGGAGGTAGTACATATAAAATAATCTCTGTCGAATGTCGGGAAAGAAAACCTGTGTTTTGACTCGAAGAGTTTCTGCAGCGAGCAAATTTTATTCCACAAATGTCACTACTCTTCCTTATATTCGTAAGTAGGCACAGACACTCAGAAACGCACATACACTCACATGCACACGCATATATATATATATATATATATATATATACATGTACACAAATGTGTTTTTGAGTTCACATTGATCTCATTTGCAAAGCTGCGAGAAAGATATTGGCTGGTAGTAGGCAGAATGAAATTAGTCGAATACCATTTTTTCGAAGTTGAATCTTTTTCTGTCATTCCAAGGAAATTGTCATTCTCTTTTTTACACGCGCATATACACACACGCACACACACAGACACACACCCATTCTTATGATTGAGTTCGGGAACGCACATGTACGTTCGAAACGTTTTAGACACATGAAAATGTGCACACATACACACACATATACCCACGCACACGCACTAGCACACACACATATGTATACATATTCATGTGTATGTGTATTTTTGAGTGTTTATAATTGTGTGTATATGTATTTATAAGTGTGTATAGGTGTGTGTGTGTGTGTGTATCATTCTTAATTAACTGAAAATTCTCGCTTTGTTAAAGATTGAAATCGAATAAATTTCAATTGTTAGAAAATCTCCCCAAAGCAGAGATAATTGTAATAAATTAATAATTTCCTCCCTGAAGTATAATTCCCATCGAATGACGGAGGCATGTCGCATCTTTGTTTGCAGTTAAGGTAAAAACATACACATCCTTCGGTCTCTTATTATGTTCTCGGAAACCAAAGCAAGCCAAAAGTCATCTGATGCCTGCAAAGATTGAGTGTCAATGTCTTCTTTTCATACGAATTAACCTTGAGTGTTATCTCTGAATTCTTTGAATTACATCGCTATTTTTTCTTATTTTCTTTGTGAGGTGATAACAATTAGTGCTAAGACTACAGGTCTTATTTATAAGGAATACTATTGCGTAATCTATTTAGTACATCTTTAAAGCGCACGCGCATCCATTCACACACACACCTACATCCACACCCACAAACGTGCACGCGCTCGAACGACAGCACACATGTTCAATCATGTGGATGATGACAAATTCAGAAGTAAATAGAGGTATGCATAAATATACATACACACACAGCTGTGTGTATGAGGGCGCGTACGCATGCGGGTGCGTGTTTGTGTACGTGTTTATGTGTGTACATGTGTATGTATATATATATATATATATATATATATATATATATATATATATATATAATATATACATATATATTATATATATATAGTCTGTTAGGAATAAATTTGACGATTTTAAGGCTTCCTTTCTTCAGGGACAGCTTGATGCAATGGTAAATAGATAGCATCCCGACAGCGTTTACACGCCGGAATTCACGGAATTCATTCAACTATTCAGGGACGTAAGCTGAATATAAACTCTTATTTGAAGCTGCCGGAGACTGTGGTCAAACCCTGGTCGGAGAAGGTTACTACTTGGAAGCCAAATGTATTGCAGCAGGATTTGGTTTCTTGTCATACCTGTACAAATAGTCAGAAATGGTGGTTGAAGAATTTTCTACGATTCACCAGCTAATCTCGCCGATTGCAATCCCATGGATTACTGCCCAGTGTGGTTGAGAAAGAAAAAAACATCCCTATGCCTGGAACATTAAGGCTAATCAAGGAGGTGTTCGAAGATCTTCCCAGGGATATAGTGAGAAACACGTGTGCGAGATTCCAGAGCCATCTTGAGGCAGCAGTGGAAGCTGAGGGTGGCTACTCGGAGTAATCTTTTATCTCCCAGCCATAATTTAGTTTAACCTTTATTTTTTAAAGAAGTAAAGCCTATTTATTTTTTTTATATAAGCTATCAAATGTAATCCGGATACACTGTTTATATCAATACATTCTATATACAACCCTACGCCGCTCAACCGGCAAATGTAAAAGGAAACCCTAAAATCCATCTTGTGCACCACTGTCTTCTCTTTAGATATAATAACCATTACAAGAATACAAAAAACAATTTGTCTTATTGATAGGAAAGCACTTACAAAGTTTTTAGTCCATATGCAATTGTAATAATACTTAAAAAAACACAGAAAAGCCATTTTGAACGTTAAAAATTGCTTTATCCACCAAAACTATAGCATCTACATTTTCACGATTATTTTCATAAGACAAATAGGAACAGTGTGTCTAAATTTATGAACAAGTGTATATATAGTATTAGGGACAAAACAACAAATAACTGTACAAAATTATGTGAAAAATATTGATGATGTTTATATCTTGTTTTTTGAAATATACTTCACAATAGCGTTGAGATACTTTTGTAAGCATCAAGAATTTTGTTTCTTTAGTTACATCTTCGTATGATCCCCTTAGTTTTTCAATATGGTTGTTCTTACATCCAAAGATATATCTGAACAGATACTATTATAAGGAGTAATTAAAACAATCCGGTCACTTGTGGTATTCTAATTAATGAACTGATTAACATCCACTCACATGAACGGTATTTGTGTATGTATTGAGTAGCAAAGGCAGGGCAGTAATAAAGACATGCTATATCTACGAAAAATATTTGGGTATTTTGACCGAACAGAAAGGATGTAAATATATGAGTCATTCTCATTGACCAGGTAACACGATGACATTTCGAGTTGGAGAAAACCAAACCGCATCAAACTATCGATAGTTGCGCAATGAATGAATGCTGCGAATAAAGCATTCAAGTGTACTTGAATGCAAAATAGCGAATCACTTAATGAGCATTAACACACTGTTGCATGATCAAGAGTTCAAAGAGCGAAAAGAATTACCAGAGTAAATGAAGGTAGGTTATATACATTGTTGTAGGCAGGGGACAAAGCAGACAATCAGAGGAAGAGTTGTTCGATGCCAATGTCTTACTGCTCCAGTAAGTGATTTGTGTAGTTTTAGGTTAATAACATATAGAGAATAGATACAGTTTGGAAGACGGAAAATGAGCGGAAGCCACAGAAAACCGGGCATATGTCAGATGCATGCATCATATATTAATATGTGTGTGTGTATGCATGAGTATGTGCGCGCACGCGTGTAGCGAAATAAGTTTTAAACACCTAGAAATTCATTATCAATGATATAATTAATGTTTCATTCCAGTTTACTCTGCCATCATGCAGGCAGTTTCATTATTCACTGCTCAAAGAATATCTCTTCCAGGTGAATTTTTACATCCATGTTGGCCTCCGCAGGTGGCTGCGGAGGTCATAAATCATAGCTTAGTCATGGAGGTCGAAAGGACCTGTTAAAAAGAGGATTTTACTTACGTCATTCCGGACCTACCGATGCGAGATCTCCTGCAGGCGACGGGATACTTGCTTGGAGGCCCGGATAAGGAAGATTAGATCTCTAAAAAGAACTTTTATTGAAATTAATTACCATAGCTTCGGGCCGACCAAAGTTATGTGAGTGGATTTGGTAGGCAGAAATTGAAAGAAGTCTGTCTTATATATATATATATATATATATATATATATATACCTACTTGAAGGCTCTGAATTTACCTTCAAACGAGGAACAAAGTTTAAAATCAAAACCAATTTCTCTTGTTCCTCTGTTAACCCCATTTATGTCCTCATTTGCGCAGGCTTCCAAAACCTCTGTATCGGACAGACGAGCCTCCCGTTGCGTAGAAGAGTAGCAGTCCATAAGGAACAAATAAATCTCCCTCAATACCGCCAAATTCCACTCAGTGGCCACATAGACTCTTGCGCCAGAAACAAAAACCCTAAATTCATTATATTCCCTTTCTATCAATGTAAAGACAGAATCTCCACGCAAGAAAGAATCAACAAGGAGAATCATTTCATAGAGAAATTCCAACCATTTCTTAACACACACACCCCTCAATGACCTTATTTCTCTAGGAACAGACACACCCTTCCTGTTGAAAAAGAGTTCATAACTCCAACTAAAAACATTTGTTTCCCCTTACACACACTTGCTGTTTTGACACCACATTTCCTGCTTAACACAAACTTTTAACCCTTTTTTTTAACCTAACAAAACGCTCAACTCTCATGAATCCTTATTTTTCCTACCATTATATACATGAACTACTATTGAACTTCAAAAGCTCAAAGACAATATAATGTATGGGTATATTTATTTTTTTATATATTATTTTTTTTATATATTATTTTCTTCATTTTGTACTTCTTTGTAAAAAACATTTTCATTCTCCTTCTTCTTGATAATTTGCTTTCGTAATGAAAACCGGTTAGAAATCTTTATTAAAATATACTTCAAGTTTAGCATTCTGCCTTTTTTTTCATTTTCCTATATATATATATATATATATATATATATATATATATATATATATATATATATATATATATATATATATATATATATATATATATATATATATATATATATATATGTATATATATATATATATATATATATATATATATATATATATATATATATATATATATATATATATATATATATATATATATAATTTACAAAAAAGAACCAAAGTTCATGAACTCATCCATGAAAGTCCACAGTCACATATAGAAAAAATTTATCACGAAATACACTAAAAAGAACTATAATAAACTACAAAGTAATAATCATTAATGAGTTCATGAAATTTGGTTATTTTCTCTAAATTTTATAATTATATATTATATACCGTGAAACTTAATTTAATTTTAGTTTTTGATAAATTGTATTTAATTGAGTTTCTGCCTGTAAATTTGGATTTTTATCCCTAATATTATTATCATTAAGAAATCCCAAACAGGATCAGTAAAGAATTCATTACTAAATCGGTTGAATTCATCTTACGAAACAACCACTTCATGTTTGACAATACTTTCTACCGACAAAAATCCGGAATTGCTATGGGCACTAGGGCAGCTCCAGTCATTGCGAACCTAACAATGGGTTACTTGGAAATAATAATATACCAGGAATCTTTATCCACCTTTGGAAACACCCTTTCCCAATACATAAAAGAAAATTGGAAAAGGTTCCTGGACGACTGTTTCATACTCTGGAATGAAAACACAGATGAACTCTTGAAATTCAAAAGTCTATTGAACAGTGTCAACCCAAACATACAGTTCACAATGGAGTACAACCAAAAGGAGCTCCCATTCTTGGATATACTAATTAAAAAAAGTAAACCTAAAAATAGAAACGGACATATTTTACAAAACCACAGACGCCAAACAATATCTACTATTTGATTCATGCCACCCAAGACACACCAAGACAAACATCCCCTTCAACCTTACAAGAAGGATATGCACAATAGTGTCAGAAGAAAATACTAGAGACTACAGACTACAAGAACTAAAAAACACACTAATTGACAGACACTACCCAGTTCAACTCATAGAGGGTGGAATCAGACGTGCATCACAAATTAACATAGAAAACTTAAGAAAAGTTAAACACAGCAACACACATTCCCCGAAAATACTGCCGTACATATCCACATACAACTCCAGAAACAAAGAAGCCTTCACCATCATCACCCAAAACATACCAATGCTACACAAGGACCCCACATTAAAGGAAATTTTACACACATACAAAATCATCAAAAGCCACAAACAACCAAAATCACTGAAAAAGATCCTCACAAAGGCAAAATTATTTTCCGAAACAACAGATGCGAAAGTAAACAAATGTGATCGACCAAATTGTGCAACATGTCCAAACATTCTAGAAGGTTCAAAATTCCTCTTCAAAGAGGGACACAAATCAAAGTTAAATCTAACTTTACTTGTGCCTCAGAAAATCTTATTTATGTAATAAGATGTTCGGGCTGCCACGAGAACTACATAGAGTCCACAAGATTATCGCTCAGACGTAGATGCACTCTGCACCGCCAGCAGATTGCATACCCAGAATACCGAATGATACCTTTTAGTGATCATATTGAGAAATGCGCAAAACAAATGCTACCACAATTTATAATCTTCCCTTTTTATCAATGTGCCATTAAAACACCAACACAGATTAGATTGAATAAGGAAACCTTTTTCATTCAAAAATACAAACCCAAACTTAACCATTGCTAACACATTTAAATAAGGAAATTCATCACCGCACTGAGGAAAAAAAGGGGGAAAAAATATAGAACAAGACCATGGTAAATTAATCAAATTCTACCACCTCCTAGATTTCGATTATCTCCCCTATACCAGAAGAAATCCCTACCCCCACCCTATCTAGAACTCTTCTTTCTCAGACTGGAGCGAACACGATTTCTCAAAATACAATGTTTATATACCAAAAAGATTTTCTAACATTTTTCTAACATTTTTCTAACATTTTTCTGACATAATTTAAATATATACTTTAACCATGTAACACAAGCCTTCTGTAGTTTTTTCACTCTTATTATCTTTTATATATATATATATATATATATATATATATATATATATATATATGTGTGTGTGTGTATATATATGTATATATATATATATATATATGTTTATATATATATATATATATATATATATATATATATATATACTATACTATATATACATATATATATGTATGTATATATATATATATATATATATATATATATATATATATATATATATATATATATATATATATATATATATATATATATATATATGTATATGTTTGTGTGTCTGTGTTTGTCCACCCAATATCGCTTGACAACCAGTGCTGGTGTGTTTACGTCCTAGTAACTTAGCAGTTCGGCCAAAGAAACCGAATAAATCCTAGGTTTACAAAGATTAAGTGTCGGTGTCTATTGTCTCGACTAGAAGCGGTGCTCCGGTATGACCGCAGTCAAATGACTGAAACTAATAAAAGAATAAAAGAATATTTTTGAGCAAACACCTCTTTATCAGCCGCAGCATTTGAATTTCCACTGCAAAAGAAATGTTACAAATCTGAGTAATGTGAGGTGCAAAAATAAGTGTGATAACTTCTTACTTGAAGGAAGAACATCATTTCAAAGCACCATCGTCGATCCTAATCGTCATCGTCATCATCATCATCATCATCAGTGTAAGAAGTATCATACGTGGCAGCAAGAACTTTTTGAGAGAGAGAGAGAGAGAGAGAGAGAGAGAGAGAGAGAGAGAGAGGGAGAGAGAGAGTGAGAGAGAGAGAGAAAAGGGAGAGACAAACAGAGAAGGATTAATTAACGTTAATTTACCATTTGAACGTTGAATGTGTATGAGAACATTATGTCATTAACCTCAGTGACGTTCTTTCTTAAATATATATGATATTGTGCATTTAATTAGTAATTCACTATTTGGGTTAGTACAAGCAAGTATAGCTATTTGATTGTATTTTATAAGACGGAAATATATCCTGAGTTGTCTTCCAGCATGCTAGAAAATAATGAAAATAATATTGATTTCAAATTTTGGTACAAGACCACCAATTTCGGAAAGGGGGTGAATCGATTTCATCGGTTTCAGTACTGAGATGATACTTGTTTTATCGAAATAAGGTAAAAAAAAAAAAAAAAAAAATGAAAGGCAAAGTGGTTTTCGGTTGAATTTGAACTGAGAACGTGAATACGGACGAAATGCCGCCCGGTGTGCGATTCTGTCAGCTCCCTGCCTTAATAATCAAATTAATAATAGTCCTTAAGTTGGAACTGTATTTTCTTTTCACAGCATAACCATTTTTAATTATATATTTATGGCTCATTATTTAAATATGCCGAAACTCGCTGCGATATCCCAGTATAAGATGCCAGTATTAGATACAATTTAATTGCCATGAAATTTTATATAACGGAAAGTTATAAAAATCATGAAAATTAAAAGTGATTGATTAATATATTTTCGATAAATTTATATCGTGTAAACTATTTTTATTAAATACCTTTTAGATTGCTTGGATGTCGAAACCAAACAAATTAAGAATTTCTTAAACACACACACACACACACATACAGAGAGGAAGCTACAAATGATATAATGTACAGTCCTCAAAAGGAAGCCTTTATCAGCTCAATCGAATTGCTAAAATTAGATATCATAACTATTACTTTCATCACAGCCTGCGTCAATCTCAGATAATTAGTCTCTAAAAATAATTTACTATATTTTCAATTCCATGTTCAAGTTTTCAAAGATTTCACTTTACTTTCCAAAAAAAAAAAAAAATCTTATCTGTTTCATAATTTCTTTCAGGCAGGCAAAGCGAGATTAAACAGTTGCTCCTTACTCCAAAAGACAATTATCAAAATTGTTCAAGACATTACCATCCCTTCTATTTTAAGACTACATAAAGCAATGCATCTTTAAGAAAATAATTTGGTTACTATTTCTCTAGAAGAGCAGCCTACGCCATGGAAGTTACTTTCTTGCTTTGTTTTGCATGGAAACAGCAACGTTTTCCTATTTCATGTGACACAAGTAACCAATTGCTTTGATTTCAAGAGCAATGCAGCAATATTCGTTTTGTATTGGTTTGGACCAGAAGAAGAACTTCGCTTGGACCTTCACAACTAGCGAACTCGATGTGGCTAATGTTCCACTTGGACAAATGCAAGACCATGACTACAAAAAATACATAAAGACAGCGAAAAATAAGTTAAGGTGGTTGCTTCTGGTCTTGCAGAAGTAAATACTTATTAGATTTCACTTCCTGGCAATAATTGGTAATAATTCTTGAAATTTTTTTCACATGCAGATGTTTGCGCATTGTTTGTTTAATTGATGTTACCTTATTTTTAAAGCATTTCTTTTTAAGCTGCTTCATCTATTTTAAAGTAGGTGGGATATTTAGTGAGAAACATTTGGCTGTTGCTTAGAATAAATTGACTAAGTATAATTTCAGAAAATATAAACCTGAGTAGAAAGGAAAATCAAATAGTACCATAATATTTATAGTTGTGAACAAACCAGAAATTATTTGATTTATAGCGATCCTCGCTTTGATATCTACAATGCATGTCAACACAGATATTTGTAATATATTTCATCTGAAATATATTGGTAACCGAAGGCTACTGACAAGTTTACATACATTCGCAGTAGAATCAAGAGTACAGTTCATATCATTGATCAAATCAATGTATATGTATATATATATATATATATATATATATATATATATATATATATATATATATATCAAGAGAGAGAGAGAGAGAGAAAACAGAGGGAAAAGTTCACAGTTTAGAGGCTTTGTGAGACAACGAGTGTGAAAAGAAGAAACTTAAAACCGCAGTTTTTGTAGAAAGGTCACGTTAGATGACATGATTGCTTCACCAATACTTCTGACAAACATATTTAAAAGAAAATTGTACCATGTTGTATTGACACATCAAACAAGAAGCTGATGTTTTGAAAGTATGTACTATGTGCGTGTGAGTGTGTTTACATGTGTGCTCTCGTGTAGGCTCGCGCATGTGCATGTATGGAAACGTAAGTTTGTTTGAAAGAGGAGATAAACTGGTTGTGTTCAGAAAGAACAGGGAAATAGGGAAATGCTCAATACGGAAAACTCACCAATGAAGCACATACACCCTATATGCATCCATATAGCCTCCCATATATATATATATATATATATATATATATATATATATATATATATATATATATATATATATGTATATATATATATATATATATGTATATATATATATATATGTATATATATATATATATATATATATATATATATATATATATATATATATATATATATATATATATATATATATATATATATATATATATATATATATATATATATATATATTACTATAAGAAAACGGAGAAAAATATTGTGGATACTTATTTTATTTGTATCACATTAAGAACACAGCAAATAGTTTAAAGCAAAAATATTTAAATGAACATACACTAGCATAAAATAAGCTCAAGAAGTGCCTACACATGTTTCAATCTGGTCACTGTGTAAACAGTGCTTCGGAGGGTTTGAACCATGTTAACAGTTTTAGACGTAAAAAATAACCACAAAGAGATCAGATATCTTCAGAGCAGTCTCATGCAAAATGCTAATACTTACATGTTTTTTTTGTTTTTTTTTTTCACAGGAATTCAAGTTGGTTGCAAAAAGCTTACTAGTTAAGATGGATAAGGACCACATATTCATATGTTAAGTATCTACGTAATGTATACATTAGTTTGCTAGAAAAGTAAGAGGGGACGCGGAGGGAATTATAGGAGTAGGTATTTGCTAATCCATATTTTCTAGGAAACTATTAGAAATTTGAAAAATACACGGTTATGTGCTTTGAGAAACATTACGCTATCATTTAAGAGAATATATAGACAGGAAGGGGTTGTGAGGGACATTATGGAATTAGGGTAAGATATTGTGAAGACGTTAAGTAAAAAGATTGAATTAAAGAGAAGAGATAAGAAATAGGGAGAGATAACAAAAAGTAATGAAGTAGGAATATACAGAGAAATAAAGTTGCTAGGGACAAGAAAAATGAAATGAAATTTTAGTGAATCGAATGATGTTATAAAAAGCAATAAGTGATTAGGGATATATAAAATAAATTATATGTGCAGATTTTAATATTTTAAAGTTATGGCTAAGAAAGATTAGGCTATATTGTGTACTTAGGTAATAACAAAGTAGAAATTTCATTAACGATTCACTCGTAAAGAGGCTTATATCTTCGCTGGTTAAGATCAATTAATAGTGAAGGGTATACATGTAAAATAAAATTTAAAGATACAGTTTTATCGTTCGATTATGAAGAAAAGTTTTGGTTACTTATTCTAAAGCATTTCAATATAACATACGTTTAATTATGCAGAAAGACTATTAGATGGATGAAAAGATTATATCATACTTACGTCTATGAGGAATTTAAATATTTGTGCAAAACAAAGGAAAAATATAAGGAGCTTTTTTTAAAAAAACCTCACTACTTATTCTAAAAAATGTTACAATCAAGAACAACGGGTTATCTCCCATCGTCTACTTAGGGGAAAGAATTTGGATTTGATGAAACACATTTACAAAGAGGTATGTGGGGAATATAGACAAGAAAAATATTTATTTTGCAAGCGACGCATACTGAAGGTATAAACATAAATTATGTATATGATATAGATACATGCATATGTACACACACACACACACACAGATATATATATATATATATATATATATATATATATATACATGCACATATACATATACACAAACATATACGCGTATGATATTTTATACATATATGCGAGTGAACTGACAATATTTAGATTCATGTAGAAAAAATATAGAGGAGTTAAATGATATTATGCGAATTAGAATATGGGTTATAAGTATATTTCTTATAAGAAATAGTATTAAACGTGGGTTACTAAATAATATTTAGAGAGTATATAGATAATACTGATTGTGTGATTGGAACATTAAAAGGCAGAGTTTATATAAAAAATTGTGATTAAGCTGGAATGTATAATCAGAGTTGGTCGGTCTATATAGAATATATTAGAGCAGTTATATCAGATGCATTATATATTATTATTATTTTGTGAGAAAAAAAAGTGGTGAATTATGTATATTTAGAAACAAATATATTTGTGTACTTGTAAACATTGGGAAATTTTGTCGGATCTATCATTTAAACGTTTACCTTTAGAGAATAAAATGTTGTGTGTCTCATATAGGCAAGGGGAACAGGTTTTGGCCGGTAGTTTGTACGCATGAGCGTTGTTTAAAGTTTTCCTTTTAATTTTATAAACTATATTGCTATCGTTTAGTTTCCAGATAAATTTACTTAGGCCAGTGCTACTTCTTTTATTAACATTTCTAAAGAAGGTCTCATGATTCGCAAGTCGAGATTCTGTATAGAGAATCCGCGTTTTAGTCAGCTGTTTATGTTCTTCGTATTCATGGCTTGAAAAGCAATCACGTATTATGTGCAAAATGTCTGGAGATTCGTTGTCAAATTATATCTTAAGCCATTCTTCCAGGTTCTTCAGCGAATATTATAAAGTCAAATAAAATATCACAGCCTGTTATTTATTGTGAATTTATATATATATATATATATATATATATATATATATATATATATATATATATATATATATGCATTCTCATCATCATACGTTCCTTCTAAATGAATCTGGAAGAAGTGCTCATGATATGAAAATTCACAATAAATTCAAAATAAATAATCGTACAAGTGAACGAAACTGGAAATTTGTATAGTGTAACCGTGAAACTATACCACGAATTGTTACATATGGAAATACTTAAAAAATACAAAATAATAAATAAAAAAGTTCTCACATCTATTAATCATGAATCTAAGAAAATAATAAATGAATGCAAAATTGACGACGTACAGAGATTTATGAAAATTCTAAACCAAGAATAAGCCAAAAAGACCATAGACCATAAAGGCAATTTTGAAATTGATCCTAAAGTAAGGATGATATACCCATGTAAATCCGACCTTGAAAAACTTCGTAAAATAAGTATAGATAAATATACACACTCTCTAAAAACCAAAATTAAACCTAGCCTATGGTCAAGAGCACAAGATGCAATTAATTGGCCTACGAAGATTCAAGACAAGATAAAATGCAATTTTATCTATATGGATTTTAACGATTATTACCAATCTGTAAACTCGATTTTATTAAATAAGTCACTCATATTTACGAAGAATAAAACAGACTTGTCCATGAAAGAAATAAAAATTATACTCGCAGCTAGAAAAGCAGGTAAATATTGAGAAAGAAAAGATATACCGGACTGTTTCGATATACCAATAGGCGCACAAGATTCCCCGGAAATAACCGACATAATCGGCATTTATCTACTACATACATTTCAGGAGGAATTTCCTGAATTAGAAGCCGGAATATACCGAGAGGACGCCCTATTTTTAATAAGGAGCAATTCAAATAGAAAATTCGAAAATTACAAAACGGACTATATTCTTTAAGACTCAAGGACTATCGATATGAATTGAAAACGATAATATTTCTTTAAAGTTTCTTGACGTTAGCTTGAAGCTTAAAACAGGTATTTACGTATCTGATCAAAATCCTAACGCCAACATTATATATATAAACGCAAACAGTAACCATCGACATAATATTATAGAAAACCTTAGTACAAATATAGAGGGAAGAATCAATTACCTATCTTCAAACGAAGAATTATTTAATAAACGCAAATATAATTAAGTATGAAATTATGTACAATAGAAATTATACCACTGAAAAACCATATTGAAAATAAATACAAAAAATAAAAAAACAGACACTTAGACACATATAACGAAATAGTATATTCGCACAAATAAGACATGAAAATTCTCAATAACAGTCATAAATATAACAAACATCTTACACAAGAGAATTATAATTAAGAAATTAAACTAAAGCATGATGAACATAATACCACCCCACAAAAAAAAAATAAAAATAAAAATAAGAACAAGAATCATAATAATTATCATTATTATAACATGAATGCCAATAATCCTTAAAATAATACTTTGGTAAATAACGACTATTGTAACCTTAAAATAAAAGAAGAATATAAACATAAAAATACCAAAAATGAAAAATATGATTACCCGAGCACGGTTATTAACAATAATAATAATAATAACAACAACAACAACAACAACAACAACAACAACAACAACAGCAACAGCAACAACAACAACAATAATAATAATAATAATTATTATTATTATATAATGATAATAAAAGCATAGTTAGAAAGAAACTAATACCATGTCTGAGAAAAAATGATACTCTGACGAGAAATCATTGCATAAGCAAGGTAGACCTAGATAAAACCAGATGGATCATAATAGCTTTCAATAAACGATTAAAGACAAATTCTATTAAATCTATTAGAATGATTATCAATAAAAAATAAAAACACTAGATATGCAAAAATATTTAATAATAAACATATCAGTTTCTCCCAACCTTTTTAGGATAATACCTTCCCTTAATAATAGAAAACTAGATTTATTCTATGAAAAAAAACAAAAAAAACAAATTGATACTGAAACACACACAAATTTATAAAAGTAGAACATTATGGTACAAATAACAATATAAACACCCCTACTAACAATAACTTATATAAATCAACAAAGCAGAAGAATAATTTTCCATTATCTACACATAACTGTAATTGTAGAAATCCAAAAACATGCAAGTTAGACAGGAATTATAAAAGAAAGAAAAGTAGTATAAAAGAAAAAAAATGTAGTATACCAAGCAACAATTATAATACAGGATTCGACTAAATACCATTATTTCGGATCGACACAAAGCTAGATTAGATTACGAATCACGAACCACGAATCGACATTCAGGGACCAAAACAAAATGAACAGTACTGGACTCTCAAAAAACAATATGGCATCTGAAAAAAAGAAAAGAACAATGTTAACTACATAATCAAATGGAACATCGTAGCACATGTACCTCCTTACAAAATTAACAATAAATTTTGTACATTGTGCCTGGAAGAAAACTATACAATAATCTTTTTTACTCCAGGCACAAGGATCGAAATTTTTAGGGAGGCGGCCAGTCGATTAGATCGATCCCAGTACGCAACTGGTACTTAATTTATAGACTCCGAAGGATGAAAGGCAAAGTCGACCTAAGCAGAATTTGAACTCAGAACGTAAAGACAGACGAAATATTGAACAGCATTTAGCCCGGCGTGCTAACGTTTCTGCCTGCTCGACGCCTTAAAACCATACAATAAGGAAAAGGAATGGGAACCTAGTTAATACGAGGGATGAAAAAGTTTTCATGTAGGCATATGGCAAGGTACCTCTGTATTAAACTAAAGTGATATAAAGATATTATTTAATATCACCCTAAGATGTTCAATTCAACATTTTAAAATAGTACCGTTACAATATTATATATTCATAGCTTAATTCTACAAATATTCTATAAATAGCTAAACTTATCTAACTGTCTTACATCCAGACATAATGACTATTATAGTTTTTTGTGAACATTTTGATTAATTTCATAAAATTTGTATATCCTTATATAATACCTATAGATATCGTGTTTAAAATATGAAATACATATAGTTTCACGTATAGGATCAGATTCAGTTGTTAAGGTGTGTGTATGTATATTCTTCTGATAGTGCATCCTGTTAACCTCTACACCCTGATCGTGAATTCAAGATATTTCATTGTCTATATGTGAAGACGTACAAATTGTATGATATATTTCTAAGTTTGATGGGTAGCTGAATATATATATATATATATATATATATATATATATATATATATATATATATATATATATATATATATATAAGCAATGTTAATTCTCTAAATGAAGTATTAACAGTAACTGCACGATAAAGTGTAGTATATTGCCACTTAAGTGTGGCTGACCCCTAGGGGTGGATGTTACTGTTGCTTTTAGCCCCACGAGGACATCTCCTCCAGCTGGCTTATCGACACACGACTGTGTCCTGTTTGCCAAGGGTAGTTATCCCTCTCACCAACATCTGCAGCACGAACGGATCCGGATTTCAGGGTTATTTCCCTTCGTCGGCGTCCGATAGCCGCTGAACTTGGTGAGAGAGACAAAAACCTGGCAATCTTATATCTTCTTTTCAAGTGAAATTCTTCACTAATATCGAAAAAGTGAAAACAAGCAATGTTAATTTTCTAAATGAAGTATTAACAGTAACTGTACGATAAAGTGTAGTATATTGCCACTTAAGTGTGGCTGACCCCTAGGGGTGGATGTTACTGTTGCTTTTAGCCCCAGGAGGACATCTCCTCCAGCTGGCTTATCGACACACGACTGTGTCCTGTTTGCCAAGGGTAGTTATCCCTCTCACCAACATCTGCAGCACGAACGGATCCTGATTTCAGGGTTATTTCCCTTCGTCGGCGTCCGATAGCCGCTGAATAGCCGCTGACCTTGGTGAGAGAGACAAAAACCTGGCAATCTTATATCTTCTTTTCAAGTGAAATTCTTTTCAAGTGGCAATATACTACACTTTATCGTGCAGTTACTGTTAATACTTCATTTAGAGAATTAACATTGCTTGTTTTCACCTTTTCGATATCAGTGAAGAATTTCACTTGCAAAGAAGATATAAGATTGCCAGGTTTTTGTCTCTCTCACCAAGGTCAGCGGCTATCGGACGCCGACGAAGGGAAATAACCCTGAAATCCGGATCCGTTCGTGCTGCAGATGTTGGTGAGAGGGATAACTACCCTTGGCAAACAGGACACAGTCGTGTGTCGATAAGCCAGCTGGAGGAGATGTCCTCCTGGGGCTAAAAGCAACAGTACATCCACCCCTAGGTGTCAGCCACACTTAAGTGGCAATATACTACACTATATATATATATATATATATATATATATATGTATATATATATATATATATATATATATATATATATATATATATATATATATATATATATATATATATATATATATATATATATATATATATATATATATATATATATATATAGATATGTATATATATATATATATATATATATATATATATATATATATATGTATATATATATATATATATATATATATATATATATATATATATATATATATATATATATATATTATTTTGCTTAAAAGAGTTCCAACACTGTCTGTTTTTTATGTTTTATTTATATTCCTGCAGAACTAATGTGGGGTATAGAATATGGAATATACAATATATAATATAATATACAATATATAATATAAAATAAAATAAAAATGGATGGCACCATGAAATAAAGTATTGAATGTAGATGAAATATTGAGTGTTCAATATAAAGGATCAAATATATAAATATATAAATATAAATATATATATATAAAGGCGACTCGAGTTTCAGGGCTATTTCCCTTCGTCATGGCCGGTATGACAGTCTTTAACAGACTGTAATAAGTTGGCTGGTTTTCTGTCTTTTATACCAATTCCTTTGGATGGCAGCAGTAGGTGTCTGGCTATTTTTAGAATTGATGTTAAATCTATTTTTAGACATGATGATATTTTAATTTATTGTTTTGTGTGGGTTGTAGGGATAAGATTTTTAAACCACAGTGGGTGTTTGGCTGTTCTTAGAAATGATGCCAAATCTATTTATAGAAATGATGATATCTGAGAGATTTTTTGTGTTTTGGTTACAGGGATATGATTTTTAAACCCCAAGTAAGATGGATTTAATCATTGTTTGTTAAGAGTGGGTTTGAATTTCTTAATAAAGTCCTTTTCTTTGCATTTTCTTTCAATTTCATTCCGGTTGTAAAGTTTATGGAATGGAAATATAATAAAAGTTTGATGACCACATGTTGCTAGATGGTTACTCAGTGGTATTTGGCGGACTTCTGGGTTTTTAATCTGGAAGAGATACCTGGACGATTGCTTCATAATCTGGACCAAACCTCAAAGCATTGTGGAGGAATTTAACACCCTCCTGAACAACCTACACCCATCCATCCAATTCACAAAGGAGATGAACAGTAGCAAATTACCATTTCTAGATATAATGGTAATTAAAAAGAACACCGCCATTACCACAGATATATATTACAAACACACAGACACAGACCAATACTTGAACTTTAAATCGTGACATCCACCCCATACAAAACGCAGGAGAATATGTACTATTGTAGAGGATATAGAGACCAGAAATAAACGCCTGATGGAACTGAAAGAATTTCTGGTGAAGCAAAAATACCCATCACGACTCATAGAAAATGGTATTCAGCGGGCTTCGAAAATACCCATACAACAACTGAGGACACCGCAAAGAAAAGACAAACAGGAAAAGATCATTCCATTTATAGTGACACAAAATCCATGCCACCAGAACATCTTTAATATCGACAAAGCGAACTTACCGATCCTTGCACAAAGTAAGGAATTGAGAAATATCATTACAGATCAAAATATAACTCTCAGTAAGAGACAACCTAAAAACTTGAAAAAACTATTAACAAAGGCAAGGTTTGACCTCAGCAACAAAAATCAAACATTCACTGTATCCAAATGCAATGATAGCCGATGCGGCACATGCCGATCAATCCATACCGGCCCATATATGAACACAAAAACAGGGAAAATATTCACCAATGCGAACATGAACTGCAAAAGTAGAGATCTAATCTACTGCATCAAATGCCCTAATTGTGAAGAATTGTACGTTGGTCAGACAGGTAATGCACTATCGGAACGCTCACGGGTACATCGACAACAGATTAAAAACCCAGAAGTCCGCCAAATACCACTGAGTAACCATCTAGCAACATGTGGTCATCAAACTTTTATTATATTTCCATTCCATAAACTTTACAACCGGAATGA